>NC_141024.2:49572500-49835000 GCF_052040795.2 Danio rerio | reverse complement strand
GTTGCTAGGTGGTTGCTAAGGTGTTGCTAGGCGGTTGCTAGGGTGTTCTGAGTGGTTGCTAAGGTGTTGCTAGGTGGTTGCTAAGGTGTCCTATGTGGTTGCTAGGTGGTTGCTAGGGTATTCTGAGTGGTTGCTAAGGCGTTGCTCGGTGGTTGCTAGGGTGTCCTGAGTGGTTGCTCGGTGGTTGCTAAGGTGTTGCTAGGCGGTTGCTAGGGTGTCCTGAGTGGTTGCTAGGTGGTTGCTAAGGCGTTGCTAGGCAGTTGCTAGGGTGTTGTGAGTGGTTGCTAGGTGGTTGCTAAGGTGTTGCTAGGCAGTTGCTAAGGTGTCCTAAGTGGTTGCTAGGTGGTTGCTAAGGTGTTGCTAGGTGGTTGCTAAGGTATTCTGAGTGGTTGCTAAGGCATTGCTAGGCGGTTGCTAGGGTGTCCTGAGTGGTCGCTAGGCCCTTACTAAGGCATTACTAGGCCGTTGCTAGGTGGTTGCTAGGCGGTTGCTAGGGTAATTTGGGTGGTTGCTAGGCAGTTGCTAGGGTACCCTGGTTGGTTACTAGGCAAGCCTCACATACATGCTTGATAAAACATTTATACTTAGTAAGCATTTCTAGCAAGTTACAGTACTTGGCTAGTCAATATTAGCATGTAGCTAGTCACTGCTAGCATGTGTAGCATATAGGAAGTTCCGTTTGCTAGCATGAGTCAAACGAGCCAATCTCCAAGTCTCTACGATGTTCTGATGCTGAGATATAGCTGTTGATGAATGGTTGCTAGGGTACTCTGTTTTGTTGCTATGGGCGAGGTTACAGAGTGAACTTGAATGTGGTTGGTTGTCTTAGTCGAATGAACCAACCCCCATGTCTCTATGACACTGCTATGCAAAGATATGCATCTTGGCCTATTTTAATGGAAGTCTATGGAATCAATTTGGGGGCGTGGCTTGTGAGCTTTATTATCATATTGAGATGCTCATTGGTTGTCTGAGTCAGATGAGCCATCCCCCAAGTCAATAGGACACTGCTATGCAAAGATATGCATGTAGGCCAGTTATTAACATGAGTCTAGTATGAATTAGCATGTTACTAGCATGATTCTAGTACAAATTAGCATGTCATTAGCATGTTTCCAGTATGAGTTAGCATGTCATTAGCATGATTAGCATATGAGTAGCATGTTGCTAGCATGATTGGCATGTCATTAGCATGTTAGAATTATAAGCATTTGATAGCACAGCTAATTACATTCTATAGGACAGTTGCTAGGGTGCAGTATGTGGTAGTTAGGGGTGTGGCTAGAAAGTTAAAAGGCCATCAGTGATTGGCTGCTGGCTAGACTGAGTTAAATGAGCTCAGCCATTAGTCTCTATGACAGTCTGATGCAGAGTTATGAGCTCACAAAGTTTGATCCCATGTTAAGTCAATGAGAGTCTTTTGAATGGAAGTCTACGGGACAGTTGCTAGGGTGCCATAAGTGGTTGCTAGGGAGTGGCTAGTAAGTCTAAAGGCCATCAGTGATTGGCTACTGACTAGACTGAGTCGAATGAGGCCTGACTGTAGTTTGTAGGACAGTCTGATGCAGAGTTATGAGCTCATAAAGGTTGACTCAATGTTAAGTCAATGGCAGTCTTTTACAATGGAAGTCTATGGGACAGTTGCTAGGGTGCCAAAAGTGGTTGCTAGGGAGTGGCTAGTAAGTTTAAAGGTCATCAGTTATTGGCTGCTGGCTAGACTGAGTTAAATGAGCCCAGTTAGAAGCCTGTAGGACAATCTGATGCAGAGTTATGAGGTGACAAAGTTTGACCCAATGTTAAGTCAATGGGAATTTTGGGAATTTTCCGGGTCGTTTTTCGGAAAACCGAAAGTCGGATCAGTCGGAAAAGATATAGCAACCCGAGTCAGACCAGTTTGAAGGTTTGACGAAAGTTTGAGGTATGAAGCTTGAAAGGGTTAGGAGGAGATAGACTTTAAAATTAGTCTCAGAAGAAAGAAGAAGAAGAAGCAGAACTAGATTCTTAAAGTTTGAGAACAAACTTTGAGGCTGGCTTGTGAAAGCCTGACGGTAATAGTTTATTTAGTTTAAACAGTTTTAAAAAGTGTGAAAAGATAGATAGATAGATAGATAGATAGATAGATAGATAGATAGATAGATAGATAGAGAGATAGAGAGATAGATAGATAGATTAGCATGTTATTAGCATGATTTTAACGTGAAATAGCATGTTGTTAGCATGATTCTAGCATGAATAAGCATGTTACTAGCATGATTTTAGCATGAATTAGCATGTTGTTAGCATGATTTTAGCATAAATTAGCATGTTACTAGCATGATTCTAGCATGAATTAGCATGTTGTTCGCATGATTCTAGCATGAATTAGCATGTTGTTAGCACGATTCTAGCATGAATTAGCATGATACTAGCATGATCCTAGCATGAATTAGCATGTACCTAGCATGATTTTAACATGAATTAGCATGTTACTAGCATGATTTTAGCATGAATTAGCATGTTATTAGCATAATTCTAGCATGAATTAGCACGTTGTTAGCATGATTCTAGCATGAATTAGCATGTTACTAGCATGATTCTAGCATGAATTAGCATGTTACTAGCATGATTCTAGCATGATTTAGCATGTTGTTAGCATGCTTTTAGCATGAATTAGCATGTTACTAGCATGATTCTAGCATGAATTAGCATGTTGTTAGCATGATTCTAGCATGGATTAGCATGTTACTAGCATGATTTTAGCAATAATTAGCATGTTGTTAGCATGATTTTAACATGAATTAGCATGTTGTTAGCACGATTCTAGCATGAATTAGCATGTTACTAGCATGATTCTAGCATGAATTAGCACAATTCTAGCATGAATTAGCATGTTGTTAGCATGATTCTAGCATGAATTAGCATGTTGTTAGCATGATTCTGGCATGATTTAGCATGTTACTAGCAAGATTCTAGCATGAATTAGCATGCTACTAGCATGATTCTAGCATAAATTAGCATGTTGTTAGCATGCTTCTAGCATGAATTAGCATGTTACTAGCATGATTCTAGCATGAATTAGCATGTTGTTAGCATGATTCTAACATGAATTAGCATGTTACTAGCATGATTCTAGCATGAATTAGCATGTTGTTAGCATGATTCTAGCATGAATTAGCATGTTGTTAGCATGATTCTAGCATGAACTAGCATGTTGTTAGCATGATTCTAGCATGAATTAGCATGTTGTTAGCATGATTCTAACATGAATTAGCATGTTACTAGCATGATTCTAGCATGAATTAGCATGTTGTTAGCATGATTCTAGCATGAATTAGCATGTTACTAGCATGATTCTAGCATGAATTAGCATGTTGTTAGCACGATGCTAGCATGAATTAGCATGATACTAGCATGATTCTAGCATGAATTAGCATGTTACTAGCATGAATCTAGCATGAATTAGCATGTTGTTAGCATGATTCTAGCATGGATTAGCATGTTACTAGCATGATTTTAGCATAAATTAGCATGATTCTAGCATGAATTAGCATGTTGTTAGCATGATTCTAGCATGAATTAGCATGTGACTAGCATGATTCTAGCATGAATTAGCATGTGACTAGCATGATTCTAGCATGAATTAGCATGTAACTAGCATGATTCTAGCATGAATTAGCATGTTGTTAGCATGATGGATAGATAGATAGATAGATAGATAGATAGATAGATAGATAGATAGATAGATAGATAGAGGTAGATAGATAGATAGATAGATAGATAGATAGATAGATAGGTAGAGGTAGATAGATAGATAGATAGATAGATAGATAGATAGATAGATAGATAGATAGATAGATAGATAGATAGATAGATAGATAGATAGATAGATAGAGACAGACAGACAGACAGACAGATAGATAGATAGGTAAAGGTAGATAGATAAAGGTAGATAGATAGATAGATAGATAGATAGATAGATAGATAGATAGATAGATAGATAGATAGATAGATAGATAGATAGACAGACAGATAGATAGATAGATAGTTAGAGATAGATAGATAGATAGATAGATAGATAGATAGATAGATAGATAGATAGATAGATAGATAGATAGATGGTGTAAGAGCATGAGTCAAACAAGCCAACCCCCGCCTCTCTACGATGTTCTGATGCTGAGATATAGCTGGTGCCATATCGTTGCTAGGTTAGTCTGTTTTGTTGCTATGGAGTTGATTGACAGCTTAGACTGATGATGTATCAAAGCTTCTTGCCAGTATGAACAGTTAAACACAACCCCCATGTCTCTATCACACTGCAGCATGACAATATCAGTCTGAACCTCTTTAATTGCAGTCTATGGGACAGTTGCTAGGGTGCAGTATCTGGTTGTTAGGGCGTGGCTAGAAAGTTAAAAGGCCATCGGCGATTGGCTGCTGGCTAGACTGAGTTAAATGAGCTCAGCCGTTAGTCTGTAGGACAGTCAGATGCAAAGTTATGAGCTCACAAAGTTTGATCCAATGTAAAGTCAATGAGAGTCTTTTGCAATGGAAGTCTATGGGACGGTTTCTAGGGTCCAAAAGTGGTTGCTAGGGCGTGGCCAGAAAGTTTAAAGGTGATCAGTCATTGGCAGTTTGATAGTCTGAGTTAAATGAGCCCAGTTAGAAGTCTGTGTGACATTCTGATGCGGAGTTATGAGGTCACAAAGTTTGATCCAATGTTACGTCTATGGGATTTTTCCGACGGTCCCGGGACGTTTTTCGGAAAACCGAAAGTCGGATCAGTCGGAAAAGATATAGCAACTCGAGTCAGAATAGTTCGGAGGTCTGACCCGAGTTTGATGGTCATAGCTTGAATGGCCTAGGACGAGATAGAGTTTAATTTTTAGTCTCAGAAGAAGAATAATAATATTAACTAGACAGTAAAGTTCGTCGAGACAAACTTTGAGGCTGGCTTGACAAAGCCTGTTGGTAATAGTTTATTTAGTTTAAAAACAGTTTGAAAAAGTATAAGTAGCATGTTATTAGCATGATTCTAGCATAGATTAGCATGTTATTAGCATGAATTAGTATCTTATTAGTACGATTCTAGCATGGATTAGCATGTTATTAGCATGAATTAGCATGATTCTAGCACGATTTAGCATGTTACTAGCATAATTCTAGCATGAATTAGTGTGTTATTAGCATGATTCTAGTAAAATTAGCATGTTACTACCATGATTCTAGCATGAATTAGCATGTTATTAGCATGATTCTAGCATGAATTAGCATGTTATTAGCAAGATTCTAGTATGAACTAGCATGTCACTAGCATGATTCTAGTATGAATTAGCATGTCACTAGCATGAGTCTAGTATGAATTAGCATGTTACTAGCATGATTCTAGTATAAATTAGCATGTTATTAGCATGATTCTAGCATGAATTAGCATGTTATTAGCATGATTCTAGAATGAATTAGCATGTCACTAGCATGAGTCTAGTATGAATTAGCATGTTACTAGCATGATTCTAGTCTAAATTAGCATGTTATTAGCATGATTCTAGCATGAATAAGCATGTTACTAGCATGATTCTAGCATGAATTAGCATGTTATTAGCATGATTCTAGTATGAATTAGCATGATTCTAGTGTGAATTAGCATGTTATTAGCATGATTCTAGTTTGAGTTAGCATGTTATTAGCATGATTCTAGCATGAGTTAGCATGTTACTAGCATGATTCTAGCATAAATTAGCATGTTACTAGCATGATTCTAGGATGAACTAGCATGTTACTAGCATGATTCCAGTATGAATTAGCATGTTATTAGCATGATTCTAGCATGAATTAGCATGATACTAGCATGATTCCAGTATGAATTAGCATGTCACTAGCATGATTCTAGTATGAATTAGCATGCTGCTAGCATGATTCTAGTATGAATTAGCATGTTACTAGCACGATTCTAGCATAAATTAGCATGTTACTAGTATGATTCTAGCATGAATTAGCATGTTACTAGCATGATTCTAGCATGCATTAGCATGTTACTAGCATGATTCTAGCATGAATTAGCCTGTTACTATCATGATTCTAGTATGAATTAGCAGGTTATTAGCATGATTCTAGCATGAATTAGCATGATTCTAGTATGAATTAGCATGTTACTAGAATGATTCTAGCATAAATTAGCATGTTACTCGCATGATTCTAGCATGAAATAGCATGTTATTAGCATGATTATAGTATGAATTAGCATGTTACTAGCATGATTCTAGCATGAATTAGCATGTTATTAGCATGATTCTAGCATGCATTAGCATGTTACTAGCATGATTCTAGTATGAATTAGCATGTTATTAGCATGATTCTAGTATGAATTAGCATGTTACTAGCATGATTCTAGTATAAATTAGCATGTCACATAGCATGCTTAGGTGGTTGCTAGGGTATTCTGAGTGGTTGCTAAGTCGTTGCTAGGCAGTTGCTAGGGTGTCCTGAGTGGTTGCTAGGTGGTTGCTAAGATGTTGCTAGGGTGTTGCTAGGGTGTTGCTAGGTGGTTGCTATGGTGTTCTGAGTGGTTGCTAGGTGGTTGCTAAGGCATTGCAAGGCGGTTGCTAGGGTGTTCTGAGTGGTTGCTAGGTTGTTGCTAGGCAGTTGCTAGGGTGCTCTGATTGGTTGCTAGGTGGTTGCTAAGGTCTTGCTAGGCGGTTGCTAGGGTGTTCTGTGTGGTTGCTAAGATGTTGCTAGGTGGTTGCTAGGGTGTTCTGAGTGGTTGCTAAGGTGTTGCTAGGCGGTTGCTAGGGTGTTCTAAGTGGTTGCTAGGTTGTTGCTAAGGTGTTGCTAGGTGGTTGCTAGGGTGTTCTGAGTGGTTGGTAGGTGGTTACTAAGGTGTTGCTAGGTGGTTGCTAAGTAGTCCTAAGTGGTTGCTAGGCGGTTTCTAAGGTGTTGCTAGGTGGTTGCTAGGGTATTCTGAGTGGTTGCTAAGGCGTTGCTAGGCGGTTGCTAGGGTGTCCTGAGTGGTTGCTAGGTGGTTGCTAAGGTGTTGCTAGGTGGTTGCTAGGGTGTCCTGAGTGGTCGCTAGGCCCTTACTAAGGCATTACTAGGCCGTTGCTAGGCGGTTGCTAGGGTAATTTGGGTGGTTGCTAGGCAGTTGCTAGGGTACCCTGGGTGGTTACTAGGCAAGCCTCACATACATGCTTGATAAAACATTTATACTAAGTAAGCATGTCTAGCAAGTTACAGTACTTGGCTAGTCAATATTAGCATGTAGCTAATCACTGCTAGCATGTGTAGCATATAGGAAGTTCCGTTTGCTAGCCTGAGTCAAACGAGCCAATCTCCAAGTCTCTACGATGTTCGGATGCTGAGATATAGCTGTTGATGAATGGTTGCTAGGGTACTTTGTTTTGTTGCTATGGGCGAGGTTACAGAGTGCACTTGAATGTGGTTGGCTGTCTAAGTCAAATGAACCAACCCCCATGTCTGTATGACACTGCTATGCAAAGATATGCATCTTGGCCTATTTTAATGGAAGTCTATGGAATCAATTTGGGGGCGTGGCTTGTGAGCTTCATTATCATATTGAGATGCTCATTGGTTGTCTGAGTCAGATGAGCCATCCCCCAAGTTAATAGGACAATGCTAAGCAAAGATATGCATGTAGGCCAGTTATTAACATCAGTCTAGTATGAATTAGCATGTTACTAGCATGATTCTAGTACAAATTAGCATGTCATTAGCATGTTTCAAGTATGAGTTAGCATGTCATTAGCATGATTAGCATATGAGTAGCATGTTGCTAGCATGATTGGCATGTCATTAGCATGTTAGAATTATAAGCATTTGATAGCAAAGCTAATTACTGTCTATAGGACAGTTGCTAGGGTGCAGTATGTGGTAGTTAGGGGTGTGGCTAGAAAGTTAAAAGGCCATCAGTGATTGGCTGCTGGCTAGACTGAGTTAAATGAGCTCAGCCATTAGTCTCTATGCCTGTCTGATACAGAGTTATGAGCTCACAAAGTTTGATCCCGTGTAAAGTCAATGAGAGTCTTTTGTAATGGAAGTCTACGGGACAGTTGCTAGGGTGCAGTATGTGGTAGTTAGGGGTGTGGCTACAAAGTTAAAAGCTCATCAGTTATTGGCAGATTGGTAGTCGGAGTTAAATGAGCTCAGCCATTAGTCTGTATGACAGTCTGATGCAGAGTTATGAGCTCACAAAGTTTGATCCCATGTAAAGTCAATGAGAGTCTTTGTAATGGAAGTCTATGGGACAGTTGCTAGGGTGCAGTATGTGGTAGTTAGGGGTGTGGCTAGAAAGTTAAAAGCTCATCAGTTATTGGCAGTTTGGTATTTGGAGTTAAATGAGCTCAGCCATTAGTCTGTAGGACAGTCTGATTCAGAGTTATGAGCTCACAAAGTTTGATCCCATGTTAAGTCAATGAGAGTCTATTGAATGGAAGTCTATGGGACAGTTACTAGGGTCCAAAAGTGGTTGCTAGGGCGTGGCTAGAAAGTTTAAAGGTGATCAGTCATTGGCAGTTTGGTAGTCTGAGTTAAATGAGCCCAGTTAGAAGTCTGTGCAACAGTCTGAAGCAGAGTTATGAGGTCACAAAGTTTGATCCAATGTTAAGTCTATGGGATTTTTCCGACAGTCCCGGGACGTTTTTCGGAAAACCGAAAGTCGGATCAGTCGGAAAAGATATAGCATAAAGAGTCAGACCAGTTTGGAGGTCTGGTGTGAGTTTGGTGGTAATAGTTTGAAAGTTCAAGGAGCAGATAGATTTTGAATTTTAGTCTCAGAAGAAGAATAAATAAAAACTAGATTATTAAAGTTCGTCGAGACAAACTTTAGGCTGGCTTGAGAAAGTCTGTTGGAAATAGTTTGTTTAATTTACACAGTTTTAAAAAGTATGAAACGATAGATAGATAGATAGATAGATAGATAGATAGATAGATAGATAGATAGATAGATAGATAGATAGATAGATAGATAGATAGATAGATAGATAGATTAAAGCAGTTTATAGATAGATAGATAGATAGATAGATAGATAGATAGATAGATAGATAGATAGATAGATAAAAAGCAGTTTATAGATAGATAGATAGATAGATAGATAGATAGATAGATAGATAGATAGATAGATAGATAGATAGATAGATAGATAGATAGATAGATAGATTAAAGCAGTTTATATATAGATAGATAGATAGATAGATAGATAGATAGATAGATAGATAGATAGATAGATAGATAGATAGATAGATAGATAGATAGATAGATAGATAGATAGATAGATAGATAAAAACAGTTTATAGATAGATAGATAGATAGATAGATAGATAGATAGATAGATAGATAGATAGATAGATAGATAGATAGATTAAAGCAGTTTATATATAGATAGATAGATAGATAGATAGATAGATAGATAGATAGATAGATAGATAGATAGATAGATAGATAGATAGATAGATAGATAGATTAAAGCAGTTTATATATAGATAGATAGATAGATAGATAGATAGATAGATAGATAGATAGATAGATAGATAGATAGATAGATAGATAGATAAAAACAGTTTATAGATAGATAGATAGATAGATAGATAGATAGATAGATAGATAGATAGATAGATAAAAAGCAGTTTATAGATAGATAGATAGATAGATAGATAGATAGATAGATAGATAGATAGATAGATAGATAGATAGATAGATAGATTAAAGCAGTTTATATATAGATAGATAGATAGATAGATAGATAGATAGATAGATAGATAGATAGATAGATAGATAGATAGATAGATAGATAGATAGATAGATAGATATATAGATAGATACAGTTTATAGATAGATAGATAGATAGATAGATAGATAGATAGATAGATAGATAGATAGATAGATAGATAGATAGATAGATAGATAGATAGATAGATAGATAGATAGATAGATTAAAGCAGTTTATAGATAGATAGATAGATAGATAGATAGATAGATAGATAGATAGATAGATAGATAGATAGATAGATAGATAGATAGATAGATAGATTAAAGCAGTTTATAGATAGATAGATAGATAGATAGATAGATAGATAGATAGATAGATAGATAGATAGATAGATAGATAGATAGATAGATAGATAGATAGATAGATAGATTAAAGCAGTTTATATATAGATAGATAGATAGATAGATAGATAGATAGATAGATAGATAGATAGATAGATAGATAGATAGATAGATAGATAGATAGATAGATTAAAGCAGTTTATAGATAGATAGATAGATAGATAGATAGATAGATAGATAGATAGATAGATAGATAGATAGATAGATAGATAGATAGATAGATAGATAGATAGATAGATTAAAGCAGTTTATAGATAGATAGATAGATAGATAGATAGATAGATAGATAGATAGATAGATAGATAGATAGATAGATAGATAGATAGATAGATAGATAGATTAAAGCAGTTTATAGATAGATAGATAGATAGATAGATAGATAGATAGATAGATAGATAGATAGATAGATAGATAGATAGATTAAAGCAGTTTATAGATAGATAGATAGATAGATAGATAGATAGATAGATAGATAGATAGATAGATAGATAGATAGATAGATAGATAGATAGATAGATTAAAGCAGTTTATAGATAGATAGATAGATAGATAGATAGATAGATAGATAGATAGATAGATAGATAGATAGATAGATAGATTAAAGCAGTTTATATATAGATAGATAGATAGATAGATAGATAGATAGATAGATAGATAGATAGATAGATAGATAGATAGATAGATAGATAGATAGATAGATAGATAGATAGATAAAAACAGTTTATAGATAGATAGATAGATAGATAGATAGATAGATAGATAGATAGATAGATAGATAGATAGATAGATAGATAGATAGATAGATAGATAGATAGATTAAAGCAGTTTATATATAGATAGATAGATAGATAGATAGATAGATAGATAGATAGATAGATAGATAGATAGATAGATAGATAGATAGATAGATAGATAGATAGATAGATAGATTAAAGCAGTTTATATATAGATAGATAGATAGATAGATAGATAGATAGATAGATAGATAGATAGATAGATAGATAGATAGATAGATAAAAACAGTTTATAGATAGATAGATAGATAGATAGATAGATAGATAGATAGATAGATAGATAGATAGATAGATAGATAGATAGATAGATAGATAGATAGATAGATTAAAGCAGTTTATAGATAGATAGATAGATAGATAGATAGATAGATAGATAGATAGATAGATAGATAGATAGATAGATAGATAGATAAAAGCAGTTTGAAAAAGGATAGATAGATAGTTTTGAGGTCACAAAGTTAAATCTATTAAGTCAATGACAGTCTTTTGCAGTAAAAGCCTATGGGACAGTTGTTGCTAGGGTGCAGTATCTGGTAGTTAGGGTGTGGCTAGAAAGTTAAAAGCTCTTTAGTTATTGGCAGTTTGGTAGTCTGAGTTAAATGAGCTCAGCCATTAGTCTGTATGACAGTCTGATGCAGAGTTATGAGCTCACAAAGTTTGATCCCATGTTAAGTCAATGAAAGTCTTTTGAATGGAAGTCTATGGGGCAGTTTCTAGGGTCCAAAAGTGGTTGCTAGGGCGTGGCCAGAAAGTTAAAAGCTCATCAGTTATTGGCAGTTAGGTAGTCTGAGTTAAATGAGCCCAGTTAGAAGTCTGTGTGACAGTCTGATGCAGAGTTATGAGGTCACGAAGTTTGGTCCAATGTTAAGTCTATGGGATTTTTCTGACGGTCCCGGGACGTTTTTCGGAAAATCGAAAGTCGGATCAGTCAGAAAAGATATGGCATAATGAGTCAGAATAGTTTGGAGGTCTGGTTTGAGTTTGGTGGTCATAGCTCGAAAGCTCTAGGAGGAGATAGATTTTGAATTTTAGTCTCAGAAGAAGAAGAATAATATATAAAAAAAATAATAAGTTTAAATAGGATTTCAGTAGTCTGGCTTGTTTCTCAAGCCAGCCTAATAATAATAAGTTTAAATAGGATAACAGTAGGTTGGCTTTGACAAGCCAGCCTAATAATAATAAGTTTAATAGGATAACAGTAGTCTGGCTTGCTACACAAGCCAGCCTAATAATAGCCCCTTTCACACAGTGATACCGGAAAATATCCGGAAAATTTACGGAACGACTTTACCGGTATGTTCAAAAAAGCGCTGTTCACACAGGCGAGGACGTTACGGAAATTTTCCGGAAAAGAGCATTCACACATCCATTCCAAAATACCGGTAAATTCTGACATCATTCACCACAAATGAGCTTTAAACGGCTGCGCTTGTATTTGTAAACATTTGACTAAATTACAAACTCTTTTGATGATCAATATTGTAAACAACTTTCACTGGATCATATTCGCATGTCGAGATGTTCATAATATGTGCATGTGCTGCCGCTCACAGGCTGTTTCATGGGCACACGCAAAGCTTGAAGGTAAACAAACAACGGCTTATCATAAGCATCTTATCGATGATTATTTGCACAGTTGGCATTAAGGAGAACATATAAACGTTATCTGACTAACTTCTAGCAGCTAAATGCGTCTGGAAAAATATTCAAAGGCTTTTATTCTCACAAACCGCGCGGACGTAAATGCGTCTGACTGTTGTGATTGGCTAAAGCAGAAGTCTTACGTCAGCACGTTCTAGACGTGCACGCGCTTATTCCGGAAATATTCCTTCTGCGTTCACACAGCGCAGCATTCCGGCAAATTGCCGGTAATGTTACAACTTCTCTTTCCGGAAAATAGCCAGAACGAATTTACCGGTATTTTCAAAAAGGACCTGTTCACACATACAACCTTTCCGGAAAATTGCCGGTAATTTTCCGGAAAGGTCTGTATGTGTGAAAGGGGCTAATAACTAGATTCTTAAAGTTTGAGAACAAACTTTGAGGCTGGCTTGTGAAAGCCTGACGGTAATAGTTTATTTAAACAGTTTTAAAAAGTATGAAAAGATAGATAGATAGATAGATAGATAGATAGATAGATAGATAGATAGATAGATAGATAGATAGATTAGCATGTTATTAGCATAATTTTAACGTGAAATAGCATGTTGTTAGCATGATTCTAGCATGAATTAGCATGTTACTAGCATGATTTTAGCATGAATTAGCATGTTGTTAGCATGATTTTAGTATGAATTAGCATGTTACTAGCATGATTCTAGCATGAATTAGCATGTTACTAGCATGATTCTAGCATGAATTAGCATGTACCTTGCATGATTTTAACATGAAATAGCATGTTACTAGCATGATTCTAGCATGAATTAACACAATTCTAGCATAATTTAGCATGTTGTTAGCATGATTCTAGCATGAATTAGCATGTTCTTAGCATGATTCTAGCATGATATAGCATGTTACTAGCATGATTCTAGCATGAATTAGCATGTTACTAGCATGATTCTAGCATGAATTAGCATGTTGTTAGCATGCTTCTAGCATGAATTAGCATGTTGCCAGCATGATTCTAGCATGAATTAGCATGTTGTTAGCATGATTCTAACAAGAATTAGCATGTTACAAGCATGATTCTAGCATGAATTAGCATGTACCTAGCATGATTTTAACATGAATTAGCATGTTACTAGCATGATTTTAGCATGAATTAACACGATTCTAGCATGAATTAGCATGTTGTTAGCATGATTCTAGCATGAATTAGCATGTTCTTAGCATGATTCTAGCATGAATTAGCATGCTACTAGGATAATTCTAGCATGAATTAGCATGTTACTAGCATGATTCTAGCATGAATTAGCATGTTACTAGCATGATTCTAGCATGAATTAGCATGTTCTTAGCATGATTCTAACAAGAATTAGCATGTTACTAGCATGATTCTAGCATGAATTAGCATGTTGTTAGCATGATTCTAGCATGAATTAGCATTTGACTAGCATGATTCTAGCATGAATTAGCATGTGACTAGCATGATTCTAGCATGAATTAGCATGTTGTTAGCATGATTCTAACATAAATTAGCATGTTACTAGCATGATTCTAGCATGAATTAGCATGTTGTTAGCATGATTCTAGCTTGAATTAGCATGTACCTAGCATGATTCTAGCATGAATTAGCATGTTCTTAGCATGATGGATAGATAGACAGACAGACAGACAGACAGACAGACAGACAGATAGATAGATAGATAGATAGATAGATAGATAGATAGATAGATAGATAGATAGATAGATAGAGGTAGGTAGGTAGGTAGGTAGATAGATAGATAGATAGATAGATAGATAGATAGATAGATAGATAGATAGATGTAGATAGATAGATAGATAGATAGATAGATAGATAGATAGATAGATAGATAGATAGATAGATGGTGTTCGAGCATGAGTCAAACAAGCCAACCCCCGCCTCTCTACGATGTTCTGATGCTGAGATATAGCTGGTGCCATATCGTTGCTAGGTTACTCTGTTTTGTTGCTATGGAGTTGATTGACAGCTTAGACTGATGATGTATCAAAGCTTCTTGCCAGTATGAACAGTTAAAAACAACCCCCATGTCTCTATCACACTGCAGCATGACAATATCAGTCTGAACCTCTTTAATGGCAGTCTATGGGACAGTTGCTAGGGTGCAGTATCTGGTTGTTAGGGTGTGGTTAAAAAGTTAAAAGGCCATCAGTGATTGGCTGCTGGCTAGACTGAGTTAAATGAGCTCAATCATTAGTCTGTAGGACAGTCTGATGCAGAGTTATGAGCTCACAAAGTTTGATCCAATGTAAAGTCAATGAGAGTCTTTTGCAATGGAAGTCTATGGGACGGTTTCTAGGGTCCAAAAGTGGTTGCTAGGGCGTGGCCAGAAAGTTTAAAGGTGATCAGTCATTGGCAGTTTGATAGTCTGAGTTAAATGAGCCCAGTTAGAAGTCTGTGTGACATTCTGATGCGGAGTTATTAGGTCACAAAGTTTGATCCAATGTTACGTCTATGGGATTTTTCCGACGGTCCCGGGACGTTTTTCGGGAAACCGAAAGTCGGATCTGTCGGAAAGGATATAGCAACTCGAGTCAGAATAGTTCGGAGGTCTGACCCGAGTTTGATGGTCATAGCTTGAAAGGCCTAGGACGAGATAGAGTTTAATTTTTAGTCTCAGAAGAAGAATAATAAATATAACTAGATTCTTAAAGTTTGAGAACAAACTTTGAGGCTGGCTTGTGAAAGCCTGACGGTAATAGTTTATTTAGTTTAAACAGTTTTAAAAAGTAAGAAAAGATAGATAGATAGATAGATAGATAGATAGATAGATAGATAGATAGATAGATAGATAGATAGATAGATTAGCATGTTATTAGCATGATTCTAGTGTGAAATAGCATGTTATTAGCATGATTCTAGCATGAATTAACATGTTACTACCATGATTTTAGCATTAATTAGCATGTTGTTAGCATGATTTTAGCATGAATTAGCATGTTACTAGCATGATTATAGCATGAGTTAGCATGTTGTTAGCATGATTCTAGCATGATTTAGCATGTTGTTAGCACGATTCTAGCATGAATTAGCATGTTACTAGCATGATTCTAGCATGAATTAGCATGTTGTTAGCATGATTCTAGCATGAATTAGCATGTTTCTAGCATGAATTAGCATGTTGTTAGCACGATTCTAGCATGAATTAGCATGTTACTAGCACGATTCTAGCATGAATTAACATGTTACTAGCATGATTCTAGCATGAATTAGCATGTTGTTAGCACGATTCTAGCATGAATTAGCATGTTACTAGCACGATTCTAGCATGAATTAGCATGTTGTTAGCACGATTCTAGCATGAATTAGCATGTTGTTAGCACGATTCTAGCATGAATTAGCATGTTACTAGCATGATTCTAGCATGAATTAGCATGTTACTAGCAAGATTCTAGCATGATTTAGCATGTTACTAGCATGATTCTAGCATAAATTAGCATGTTGTTAGCATGATTCTAGCATGAATTAGCATGCTACTAGCATGTTTCTAGCATGAATTAGCATGTTACTAGCACGATTCTAGCATGATTTAGCATGTTACTAGCATGATTCTAGCATGAATTAGCATGTTACTAGCATGATTCTAGCATGAATTAGCATGTTACTAGCATGATTCTAGCATGAATTAGCATGTTACTAGCATGATTCTAGCATGAATTAGCATGTTACTAGCATGATTCTAGCATAAATTAGCATGTTGTTAGCATGATTCTAGCATGAATTAACATGTTACTAGCATGATTCTATTATAAATTAGCATGTTACTAGCATGATTCTAGCATGAATTAGCATGTTACTAGCATGATTCTAGCATGAATTAGCATGTTGTTAGCATGATTTTAGCATGAATTGGCATGTTACTAGCATGATTCTAGCATGAATTAGCATGTTGTTAGCATGATTCTAACATGAATTAGCATGTTACTAGCATGATTCTAGCATGAATTAGCATGTTGTTAGCATGATTCTAGCATGAATTAGCATGTGACTAGCATGATTCTAGCATGAATTAGCATGTTGTTAGCATGATTCTAGTATAAATTAGCATGTGACTAGCATGATTCTGGCATGAATTAGCATGTGACTAGCATGATTCTAGTGTGAATTAGCATGTAACTAGCATGTTTCTAGCATGAATTAGCAAATTGTTAACATGATGGATAGATGGATGGATAGATGATAGATAGATAGATAGATAGATAGATAGATAGATAGATAGATAGATAGATAGATAGATAGATAGACAGATAGACAGATAGATAGAGGTAGATAGATAGATAGATAGATAGATAGATAGATAGATAGAGGTAGATAGATAGATAGATAGATAGATAGATAGATAGATAGATAGATAGATAGATAGATAGATAGATAGATAGATAGACAGATAGATAGAGATAGATAGATAGATAGATAGATAGATAGATAGATAGATAGATAGATAGACAGATAGACAGATAGATAGAGGTAGATAGATAGATAGATAGATAGATAGATAGATAGATAGATAGATAGATAGATAGAGGTAGATAGATAGATAGATAGATAGATAGATAGATAGATAGATAGATAGATAGATAGACAGATAGACAGATAGATAGAGGTAGATAGATAGATAGATAGATAGATAGATAGATAGATAGATAGATAGATAGATAGATAGATAGATAGATAGATAGATAGATAGATAGATGGTGTAAGCATGAGTTAAACAAGCCAACCCCCGCTTCTCTACGTTGTTTTGATGCTGAGATATAGCTAGTGTTATATCGTTGCTAGGTTAGTCTGTTTTGTTGCTATGGAGTTGATTGACAGCTTAGACTGATGATGTATCAAAGCTTCTTGCCAGTATGAACAGTTAAAAACAACCCCCATGTCTCTATCATAATGCAGCATGACAATATCAGTCTGAACCTCTTTAATGGCAGTCTATGGGACAGTTGCTAGGGTGCAATATCTGGTTGTTAGGGCGTGGCTAGAAAGTTAAAAGGCCATCAGTTATTGGCTGCTGGCTAGACTGAGTTAAATGAGCTCAATCATTAGTCTGTAGGACAGTCTGATGCAGAGTTATGAGCTCACAAAGTTTGATCCAATGTAAAGTCAATGAGAGTCTTTTGCAATGGAAGTCTATGGGACGGTTTCTAGGGTCCAAAAGTGGTTGCTAGGGCGTGGCCAGAAAGTTTAAAGATGATCAGTCATTGGCAGTTTGATAGTCTGAGTTAAATGAGCCCAGTTAGAAGTCTGTGTGACATTCTGATGCGGAGTTATGAGGTCACAAAGTTTGATCCAATGTTACGTCTATGGGATTTTTCCGACGGTCCCGGGACGTTTTTCGGAAAACCGAAAGTCGGATAAGTCGGAAAAGATATAGCAACTCGAGTCAGAATAGTTCGGAGGTCTGACGCGAGTTTGATGGTCATAGCTTGAAAGGCCTAGGACGAGATAGAGTTTAATTTTTAGTCTCAGAAGAAGAATAATAATATTAATAATAATAAGTTTAATAGGATAACAGTAGTCTGGCTTGCTACACAAGCCAGCCTAATAATAAGTTTAATAGGATAACAGTAGTCTGGCTTGCTACACAAGCCAGCCTAATAAGTTTAAGTGAGATAACAGTATGTTGGCTTTTCAAGCCACCATAATTAACCTAAACAAAGCAATAGGTATAGCCTCGCAAATTTCAGTATAACCTTTATCTGTGATTTTAACTCTATATTTATTTAAAAATTCGTTATGAGATAGTAGCAGTCCATTTACATCTAACAAATCATTAATAAATATAATGCCTTTATTGTACCAGTCACTTCTAAACAATGATTTCCTGTTAATAATAACAGCCCTTTTATTTCAAAGAGTGGATTTATGAGGGGAAAATTATGGGTAAATATCACTTTCCAAAAAAGTAGTTCTTGCTAATGAAAATTAGACAGCGTCAAAGGAAGTTTTGAACAATCATAATCATATCTTAATACAAATTCAAGGCCACCATTTTTTTAAACAAATTATTTGGAATATGATACAATATTGAATAAGGCTTAGCTAAACACTCTTTCAATCATTTAACTCTAAAAGTGCCAAGAAGACATTCAAAACCGAGAGCTTTCAAACCTCCATATTCATACTCTTTGACCATAAGATTCTTACGTAAATAATATGATTTATTTTTCCAAATAAATTTAAATAATATTGAATTTAAAGATTTAACTATTTTGGGAGGAGTATATAAAAGATAAGTTAAATATATAATTTTAGATAATCCTAGTCAAAAGAATTTTAGCCTATATGGAAAGGTCTCTAGCTAGCCAATGATTTAGGGATTTTTTCATCCCTTCCATTTTAATATTAACATTTGCACATTCTCTATTAACAGAATTTTTGGTGATGGTAACTCCCAAGTATTCAACTTCTTCTTTTACTAGAATACCCTCTTATTCTCTTAAAGTACAATTCTGAATAGTTAATATTTATAAAATATTAATATTTTCTTAGGTTTAAGGTCAATTCAGAAGTTTTAGGAAACAGAAATTTTGACAAGAGCTAAAGGGAGCACCTCCTTATTTTTAAGAATTAATAGAGTGTCATCAGCAAACTGACTTAAAGTAAAAGTCCTACCAAGTATATCAATATACCTAAAGTGTACTCTGAATTTTTTTTAAATATAATGACATAAGTTCAACAGCTATATTAAAAAGAAAAGGTGAGATGGGACATCCTTGATGGATTCCTCTTTTGATGTAAACTCTAGGAAATGATCCTAAATTCAGTGATTTACTACTGAATATATCAGTATAGAACATGGAAATTACCCTACAAAAGCTCGGACCAAACCCAAAAGTTTCTAAAGACTTTCTAAAGACAAAAAAGGATGCTCAAGGGTATCAAATGCCTTGAAAAAGTCTAGAAATAGAAATAAACTTGTCTGAGGAATTAAATAATCGAGCATATCAACTATCATTCTGAATACTTCTCACTTTAATGAAAGCTGATTGTGTTTCATTAATTATCTCGCCTATACCTTTTTTTGAGTCTATTGGCAAATACATGAGAGAGCAATTTAAATCATTGGACAAAAGAGTTATGGGTCTCCAATTGTTTAAAAATAATTTGTCTTTGCTTGGCTTTGGAACTAAAATGATTAAATTCTGCTTCATAGAAGTTGATAGTTCTGCTTTGTCTTTAATTTCCTTAAGTGCTTCAAAAACTAAAAATCTCATCTCTGGCCAAAAATGTTTATTGAACTCACCTGTAATTCCGTGTATGCCTGGGATTTTCCATTGAACATTTGAGAAATAGCAACATCAAGTTTAGAGATAACAATTTCAGATTCCATCATTTCACGGAAGCTGTCATCTATAATAGGAACTTTATCTTTTGAAAAGGAAAAGAAAAAGTCACAACCAACCTCATTAAGTTTTGACTTATATAATAATATGAATAGATGTGATCATCAATCAAAGTTTTCTCTTCAC
This sequence comes from Danio rerio, assembly GCF_052040795.2. NCBI lineage: Eukaryota > Metazoa > Chordata > Actinopteri > Cypriniformes > Danionidae > Danio > Danio rerio. The sequence goes on along the minus strand of NC_141024.2, from coordinate 49,814,996 downwards.
TTACATTGTTATTTATGCTAAGTTTATTAATAGTTTTTGAAGATTGTCTATGCTTTACTAAATTTAAAAAATATATATATATGAAGAATTTTTCTCCCCCTCCTCTATCCATTTCACTCTAGATCATAAAGCTCCTTTAGCTTTTTCTGTATAATAGTAATCTAACTCTGATGGCAAAATACAATGTTCATTTTGTTCTATATCTCCAAGAAAATCTTTATCACCAAGGTCATTTAATCTAGATAAAACTGTTAACATTTTTAACTCGATTCATTTTCAATTTGAGAAAAGCATGTGGCAAAAGAAAAAGAAAACCAAGCAGCAAATAGGGAGAAAAGCATTTGCCAAATGCTTATTTAAAAAGCTGTTTAAAATGTGTTTTGTGATTTATTAACCCAAATTTTTACTGTTTGATTAATCAGCCTTTAAAACATGAATTAAATAAAAATACAGTAATAAAAGTGTATATTTATTTATAGATTTAAAATGTATTTGTAATGCATTGTTTTATTGATAATTAAATGACATTTAAAAACATTTAAATTGTGATTTAATCATGTGCATTTTTATGCTGGTCGAAGCAGTGGCGCAGTAGGTAGTGCTGTCCCCTCACAGCAAGAAGGTCGCTAGTTCGAGCCTCGGTTCAGTTGGCGTTTCTGTGTGGAGTTTGCATGTTCTCCCTGCATTCGCGTGGGTTTCCTCCGGGTGCTCCGGTTTCCCCCACAGTCCAAAGACATGCGGTACAGGTGAATTGGATAGGCAAAATTGTCCATAGTGTGTGTGTAAATGTGTGTGTGGGTGTTTACCAGAGACGGGTTGCAGCTGGAAGGGCATCCGCTGCGTAAAAACTTGCTGGATAAGTTGGCGGTTCATTCCGCTGTGGCGACCCCAGATTAATAAAGGGACTAAGCCGACAAGAAAATAAAGACATTTTTATGCTTCAATAATTAAATTGTTCATTTGAGTCTTTGATTTTCTAACTAGCACTCTTGTACGGTGGCCGGGAAGTGCAAAACAACATTATAAAGTTTGAAACACTTTTACAAAGCTCGAGACAAAATTAAATTTTGAAAAACACTTTTACTTATCATCAGACACAATTACACAATTACAATTATATTCCCTACGGAAAGGGAATGTACCACACCCCGGAAGTGACGTAGAATGTACCACACACTGGTAGTGAACTGGAATGTAACACACACAGGAAAATATCAATAATATCCAGCTCGCGTGTGACTTTGTAGACAGGTATACACAAGTCTACAACTATAAAAATCATGGTTTGACTAACTGCGATAAAACATATTAGAGCTATTCTAAGACAATATCAGCGAGAGAGTGCATAGAAACATGTAAATGCAAGTACATGGAAACGATTCAAGCACGGCACATGTTGACTGATAAGATACCAAAACCGATCTCAAGTCGTACAGAGGTTTATGCCATGTAGACTTGACATCATGTTCACGATTACAGCGTACGAGTGGATCTCGTAAAAATATTGAACACATTGATGCAGCATGTCAGGTGTTTCCGTCTGTTCCGCGTCCTTTTTAAACTCTAAACACCGACCACACGCAAAGCAAAACTGTGTTAAGCTGCTCATGTGTTTGCCACAAAACGGGCAAAACAACCCTCGACCGCTGTCCATGTTCAGTCACCATAAACTTTGTTTACGCCATGTACTCCACAGCGCGAATTTACCGCGCTCACCAGCAACAACAACAACTTTCCCCCGCGTCACTACCAGTGTGTGGTACATTCTACTTCACTTCCGGGGTGTGGTACATTCCTTTTCCGTAGGGAATCTAATTGTAAATTTGTTTCAAGATTTGTAAAAGTGTTTTTGCGTCTTGTTAATTTGTTTTCTAAAATGTAAATTTGTTTCGTCCTTGGTAAAATTGTTTTCCCTATGTAATTGTGTCTGATGATAGGTAAACATGTTTTTCAAAATTTAAATTTGTCTCGAGCTTTGTAAAAGTGTTTTAAACTTTGTAATGTTGTTTTGCACTTTCCGGCCACCGTACTCTTGGTCCTCCATAATCATGACACTGAAGACTAATCATGAGTACAATTCAGGCTTAAACGTGAATAAATAAAATTTTAAAGAACATTTAATAAAAGAACAGTGATTTAAAAAAATTAGTGAGCACAATAAGCTTATTATAAAATATGCCAAACTTTTAAAGGGGCTGTATATTATAGTATTTACAACTATTTGTTGTAAAACATCTTTTTTTATTTTATTTTTTACATGGGTTGAAACCTTTGTTGAACTCACCTGTTTCTGATGTTTACTGGGGAGTCTGGCAACTGTGCAGAAAAAAAAAGATCACTGTATTAAGTAGTTTGAGGGGACATGTGGTACATTGTCCAGTGGCTCCCAGTCCTTCAGCATCTCTGTACATGTTGTCGGTGGAGCTGGTGGTACTGCTGGTGCTGGTTGTGGCCAAAATCAAAGTGGGAACTATAGTAAAAGCTCAGTGGCATCTGAGGTAACAGGTGGATATTCTATTGATGGAGCAGGTAGAAGGAGTGGCTTTGGTGCTTGTGATCTCATCAAAATTAAATGGAAACTTGTTAAAATAGATTATAATCACATTTGACTTTTTTCACTTGAAATGACAATCTTTTTGCTAAATTAAAATTATTCAACCCATTCTTTAAACAGGGTTTTGCTTGTCACCCTAAAGAGTTTAAAACAATAATTAATATTAGCCCTAAAAACATCACAGTATTGATCAGAGGTTTTCTTTCACACTATTCTGTAATGTTCTCTCTTCCATCTTTATTTTTTAGAGATCCAAAATGTAATAATAAGTTTTAAAGGAATATTCTTATTCAAAGGCTTCATCCTAATCAGCTCAGTAATCTGTTGAGTACTGGAATTAGCTTGTAAGCTAACAAATCACTCATATTCTCATTCACAATAGAGATACTGGGTTTCCCATACACAGATTTATTTGTAGTAATGTGGGAGTTTTCACATGAACATTTCTTCAAAGGAAACCAGTTGTTTACAGAAAGTTTAATTGTTTTCATGAAGAAAACTAGTTTCTTTTCTAAAGTCAGTCCATCAAAATAAATGTGTAGTGTTTTGAAACCAAAGTCTTCATTTGTTACCCACAACACATCAAGATTTGATCAAGTCAAAATCTCATAATCTGACACAAATCTGATCTGTTGTAAAAGGCAAATGGCATTGTGTAGTCTGATCAGGGCTTTATGGAGTCTGCATCAGTCTCTCACTGTCATTGCAAGTTCACACCGGCCAAGTTTAGATGGACTTTCATTCACCAACAAGTTTTGTGAAACTGCAGACAAAAGCCCAAAATTGGAGGCAAATCTGTTTGTTCAAGGGAGTGACGATCCAACAATGTGAATGATCAAAAACACAATCTAAGAGTGTAGGACAGTTTACCCTGCATCTCCCCAAACATTGTCTCCTCCCTAATCTTTCTAATTCTCCTTTCAGTGCAGACCATTTGATTGCAGTGTGCAGAAAATTGGTTCTCAGTTCATAGTAATTTGAAACACATATAAAGTTATTTTGCTTTCTTGCAGCCCTGTAGAAACTCTCACAACCTGGCACATCTTCACCCCTCTTCAGTTATTGAGTTTAAATCTTCAGGTTCAAAGGGTTTCATTCCAGTAACTTGAGATGTATTCAAGAGTTTACACTTGTCCCGAGATGCTATCCCGGGAAAGCCTTAAGCTCTGCTGGACAAGGCCTCATTTTTTTTCTCCATTGTGAAGCTTCATGTGATTGATGAGGCTTCTTTTATGTTTTAAGACCTTTCCACACTCACTGCATCGAAAACGCTCTCCTGAGTGAGTCTTCATGTGTTGCTTAATGGAGTCTTTGCATGTGAGACTCTTTCCACAATGATCACATGTGGTTCCAGTGTGACCATTCATGTGGTTCATGAGGCTAGCTTTGGTTGTGAAGCTCTTTCCACAATGAGCACATGCAAACGGCTTCTGTCCGGTGTGACTTATCATGTGGTGTTTGAGTGAGCCTTTATGTGGGAACCTTTTACCACACTCTGTGCATGTGTAAGGTTTCTCTCCAGTGTGAATCCTCATGTGGATGGTAAGGTTTTGTTTTTGAGAAAAACCTTTCCTACACTGTGTGCAAATAAAGCTTCTCTCTCCAGTGTGAGTTCTCATGTGGGCTTCAAGGTTGCCATTTTGCTTACAACTCTTTCCACACTGAGGGCAAGAGTAGAGCCTCTCCCCAGTGTGAATTCTTCTGTGCACCGCCAAGTTTCCTGTAGAATAGAAGCTTTTTCCACACTGTTGGCATGTGTACGGCCTCTCTCCAGTGTGAATTCTCATGTGCACTGTTAAGTTTCCTGTATTATAGAAGCTTTTTCCACACTGTTTGCAGGTGTAAGGTTTCTTTCTAGTGTGAACATCAAGGTTTGGCTTTTGACAGAAACTCTTTCTACTTTGTTTACAGCTCAAATTACAACTAGACTTGGATTTCCGAGGTCTTCCGCATGATGAAGTCTTTTTAGTCAGTGTGGGTTTTTTATCAGTCGTTATGTCTTGGTGTTTCTCTTCTATTTCATTCCATTGATGTGTCTCTTCTTTCAGCACCATCAGGTCTTAAAAAAAGAACAAAAAAGTGAACTTTAGTATGAAGGCTTAAATTGGCAAGCATGAAATCAATGTTTACCCTAAATACTAAAATGAGCTTACCATTTACTCTCCATCATGTGGTTTTAAACATTTCCTTTTTTCTGGAACACAAAGTAAGCCAGCGTTTTTATCACAATATCTTATTTTGTGTTCAACAGAATCAAGAAACTCATCAAGGTTTAAAACCGCACAATGGAAAGTAAATGGTGAGGCTATTTACATTTCTGGGTCAGAAATACCTTAAAAGAGTTCCTATTATGAACCTTTTTAACAAGATGTAAAGTAAGTCTTTAGTGTTCCTAGAATGTGTCTGAGGTTTCAGCTCAAAATCAGATCATATACCTTGCAGAATATTTAATTTTGGAGGTCGGAGAAAAACCAAGCTCTTTTTGTGCCTGTGGCTTTAAAAGCAAATGATCAAATGCACTCGCTCTAGATTACTCCTGTTGTGTTCCCTCATGTGCATCTCTTTCTTGGAAAACCTGATTGACACAAATCCTGCATGTTCATAGCAAGTATGCATAATTCAGCTTATATTAGTGAGTTTGCATTATTGTATATAACTTATGCAAATGTTTCCCGGTACTGGTTTGCAGCTGGACAGGTATCCGCTGTTTAAAACATATGCTTGATAAGTTGGTGGTTCATTCCACTGTGGCGACTCCTGATGAATAAAGGGATTAAGCCGAAGGAAAATGAATGAATGAACTTGTGCAAATGCTTAATGCCACGTTTGCTGTAAACTGGAGTGATGAGAAGATGACAAACTTTGCTACTTGTTTTCATTCATTTGTACTTTTGTCTTTGTTTTCTTGCCTTTGTGTATGTCCTGAGGCTTAGCTGAAGACCTACATGATGACATTCTATACCCGACAAGATGCAGAAATGCCATTTAAAAAAAAGGTTATCTGCTTTTTGTCCAATCGAGGACAGTGACAACGTAAATATACAAATAATAATGTTAACTCTGGGTTTGCGAATGTGAACTGTCTGTTAATGAACATCCAGGATTATTTATAACCCCAGGCATAGCATGAGCAGTGTGAAACGTATTTACAGGTAACCCAGGATTCTGTTTATCCAGGGTTAGAATGACCCAGGGTTAACAATTTCATTGGTGAAAATTCCTACTAATACTCAGCATCAGCTCTCAGAATAAACGGAGTACAACGACAAACAGCGACGTAAAAAATTCTCAATCATGTCATAGTGACCTGATCTTATATGCTATTGATTTAAAACTTACTATTCAGTTGCCTATTGGAGAAATGACATGGAATAATAAATGGCTATACATGTTCATGACTTTACATACAAAGAAAAATAATTAAATAAGAAAATATGACTTTGCAACATCAAGCAGCATTAGGCATGGGCCAGTATAAGATTCTGACAGTATGATAAGCTTGAATAAAAATATCACGGTTTTAAGGTACTGTGATTATTGCTCTAAAATATATTATTTTTAAATGTCTGGGTAAAAAACAATGAGATGGATTGATGGTGATTATGTGGGTTTGGGCCAGATTGGGTAAAAAACATGAACCTTAATTTAAGACCAAAGGAAAAATGAAGACTTGTTTATAAAAGATGTAAGACCTACAGCACAATATTTCAGTAAATATAAGACTTTTTAAGGCCTAAAATTTTGATTTTGGAATTTAAGACATTTTAAGACTCCACGGAAACCCTCTTTAAACACAATAGCCCTGGTAATTAGTTATTATAATATGGATGACATATGCAAACATATTCCTGTTTTTCAATGAGTGCTTATGTGCGTTTAGGAGAACTAGGCAGGACACTCAGAGCTGCAAGATGGATTTAATTTAGTATTCTTATTATTAAAATATATCTGAATGAAAGGAGAGGCAGTGGTGCAGTAGGTAGTGCTGTTGCCTCACAGCAAGAAGGTCGCTGGGTCGAACCTCGGCTCAGTTGGCATTTCTGTGTGGAGTTTGCATGTTCTCCATGACTTTGTGTGGGTTTTCTCCGGGTGCTCCGGTTTCCCCCGCAGTTCAAAGACATGCGGTACAGGTGAATTGGGTTGGCTAAATCAGGGGTTGTCAAACTGTGGGTCACAGTGAACAAAGGCACATGGCTGCAGACAATTTTAGATTGCGGTGAATCAAAACCAGTACGATTGACAACAATAACTCAAAAACCTCTTACCCTAAAATATCTAAAGTGTGTTTCCTACAATAAGACAAAGCTGAGTATGTTTTACAGCTGTCTTTTTCTTTTTTTTCGCTTAAAATTACGAGCACTAATCTGTTTGAGCCCTTGCAATCTGCGTTTAGCCGGTAGATCTCGCACTCACAGTAAGGGACTGTCGGAAAAGTGATTTTTTTTTTTTTTGCTCTGTTCTGCGTGTTTTATTTTAAACACTACTAATTTTCTCTTAAATGAGCACAAACAGTTACTAAAGTAGTCGAATGCTTCATTGTAGATCATTACATTCTTACATTAACACCTCTGTTATCAAACAAAACACAATGACAGATTCATTTGCTGCTCTTCACTAAATAACTATAGTAACTTTAATCAATATGCAAATACAGTCAAAAGTGAAATAGTTTTTATTTTCGCTAAGTATTCTATCATTTGAAGCTATTTGTTGTCCCATATTTTTACATCCCAACGTTGACAGATTTCTATTCAATAAATAGTTATAGTGCTATCTGTTAGTTTTAATGTCACCTAATGTTATGGAAGGGCATAGATGTTATGGAAAATAGTAATAGTAATGTAACTACCCCCATCACTCCTTCCTCAAGCAAATGTGTAAATATTAGATCAATTCAGCTATAATGTTAATTGCATTGGCATATTTATCTGACATTTTCCCAGCTTGTAGTAGTCGATCAAAAAGCTATTTAGTTTCTTATGACTATACACAAGCAGTGGAATTTACTGCAATGTGACGGGGCTTGATCATAATCCAGGGGCTTGATCAAAGGTTAATCATATTCTCTTCTGAAAAAAAGAGGAGTATCTTTTTCAACAAAAAATGATAACAGTTACAGCCAGCATCCCACAAAAAGCACTTTGAGCCTCATTTTGTGTATATCAAATCGCAAAAACAAAAAAGCCACACACCATATATTTTTGACTGCTTTGAATGGATACATTTATTTTTACCCATTTTTCCATATTAAAATATTATGGTGGGTCTTGAGATTTAATTACTTGCCTAGGTGGGTCCCGGAATAAAAAAGTTTGGGAATCCCTGGGCTAAATTGTCCTTAGTGTATGAGTGTGTGTGTGAATGTGTGTGTGGATGTTTCCCAGAGATGGGTTGCGGCTGGAAGGGCATCTGCTGCGTAAAAACTTGCTGGATAAGTTGGCGTTTCTTTCGGTTGTGGCGGAAAAGGGACTAAGCCGACAAGAAAATGAATGAATGAATGAATGAATATCTAAATGAGGATGAAATGACTGAGTTGGTCTTTAAGGCCCCGTTTACACTGATGTGTTTTCATTTTAAAATGCATAAGTTTTGCTATGGTTACGCCATCTGTCCACACTACGCTGGAGTTTTTGAGTGCCGAAAACGGAGCATTTTGGAAACGCTGAAGAGGCCGTTTTCATTCTAAATTACTGCTGCTCCATTGTGGATGGGGGAAGACGAAGACACAAAATTCCGTCCTGCATTCTCTTCTTGTAAGTTCAGACTTCTCAAGTTTGATCAAGGCTGCAGTCTCCCCCTCCCCAGTTTGATATGGAAAACAGACTACAGAGGACACGGGTAAATCTTCAAAGGGAACAGTGTACTTTATAACTTCATTCACATCACCCTGGCTACGTTGTTTCACTTTCTAAACAATAAAATGAAAACATGATTTAAGGAACTGCCTATTTTCATTTTGATATTATCAACTTAACAGACAGCAGAAATGTTGAGGCGTTGTGCTGCATTTATGAGCGTCATCTTCACTGTGTGGATATTTATAACAAAACGGAGCCAATAACAACTGCCTCATTTCAATTTCAGTGAAAATACGAAACATACTCTCTCTTTTGCTGAATATTAGTTTTAATAATCGATAATGGCCATTATAAAAGTATAACATACAATAAGTTTATACATTATAGGAAATAAAGGCAAGAGATCAGTCAATATACAGAATGTAGGCTACGTGGTAACATAATCATTAACTTATCTTTGCGCTCAGCCAAAGCACGTTACCTGAGAACAAGTAATAGATTCCAATGACGAAAGTCGGGGAAAATGTCGTTAGATATAGACAACAAGATGAATGAAATATCACGTTTAATAAATATAGGGAGATTAGATCCAGCGGGAGATGCTTGATGAGCAGTTCGACGAGCACAGCTCTCATTTTGATAGATATTCTGCAGCGCTTGCCCGAGAGTGTGTGCGTGGTCACGTGATGTGCTTTTTCAGCGTTTTGGTGTGGACAGAGAGCTGTTCAGAAAAGCTAGGTGAAATGCTAGTGTGGACATCGTTTTAAAACTAAAACGCACAAGTGTAAAAGGGGCCTGATTATAAAAATCAACCTGTTTGTTCCTGCAGATCTTCCTGTTTGACTCTGAATTTGTCTTCAATTTTCACATCTTCACTCTCCTCTTTAATAAACGCCATCTTTATAACAGTGTGGAGATCAGTCGATTCTGGAGTAGTTTTTTTCTCTGTGTTTGGACACTTTAACCTGTTTAAAATGAACAAAACAATAAAAATGTCCTGTTTAAAATAAACAATGAACAGAAACAAAATAACTTCTCTTCAACACTTAACTACTTAAACAGTTTCTTTATATAAGAGTAATTAACAAAAACAAATCAGGTAAAACGTTTTTTTAAAACACTTATTACACACTTTTCTGTTACTTTATTTAAAAAAAAAAAGCCCTCGGTTACTGAGAATAAAATAGTACTACGTTGTATAAAGGGTTAAAATAATATTTCCAACAGCAGTAATATAATTTAACATCATATAAAAAACTAAAACTTTAACTTTAAATCGGTTTATATCTGTAAACTTTTTAAAACAAACCTTTCTCCAGTTGAATTACAGCGCTGAAGCGGCGCCGCCTGATGACGTCAGACCACACGCCAAAATAAAAGTCTTTTTTTGTTAAGCTTTTTTGCAACTTACTGTTGGAGTCATGGCTAGGGCCAGACGGAATCTGCGGATGTTTTTTGCTATTTTTGCGGAAAATTTTGGTAAAAATCTTCTGTGGAATGATTTTGGCAGTATCATAACTAAAACCTTAATATGGGAAATAAAAAAATAATAATACCTTTTTTACTTTTATTTAATGATTAAAATGCAAATCCAAATAGATTCACTTTATTTGGTTAACAAAGCAAGTCTCTCATATAATATATCTACTAAAAGACAGAAAATATTACTTTACAAACTGCATTGTACTTAAATCCAATTAACATTTTCATATTAGTCAATAATATTACTGTAATTAATTTTAAAACTGAATAAATTTAGATTTACACACATTTACTCAAAGTAAATAAACAGAATTAATAAAGGGCTAAAAATCTGCGGAATTCTGTAGAAAATCTGCGGAATTCTGCACGCGCAGATTCTGTGTGGGCCTAGTCATGACTTCTAGGCCTTTTTCACGGCTGGTCGCACGCACATCCGGTTGAGCGATTGTTGCGTAAAATAATATATCCTAAATAAAACTAAAGTGAAATATTCAGAGTTTCAGAGAACAGTAAAATATTTGGAAAGATACTGAAATTCTGGTTACTTTACAATAGTGATTTTACAGATTTCAGAGGAAATCTCTAAATAGTAGAGGGAACATAAACCTGACAACAGATCCTATCGTCGTCGCAGCGAATGCTCTATAATAATGTAGCAGTTTTGCAAACAGTGCAACAGCAGCGCTGTATTTTATTTATAGCATCTAGTCATTAAACAATGATATTTTGAAAAAATAATAATTGTAATTTAAAAACAAACTTGCAATTCTTACCAGTGGTTGTAATATTTCAAGCTTGTTCTCAAGTCTCTGGGTCACTAATACTTCGTATTTCTGGAAAATCCGAGATGGAATTCTAGTAAATGTGGCACTGTAGAGAAACGGCTTCCCGACAGTTTTACACCACCTAAAAATTCATTTGTTATCAATTAATTAATTTATTTATTGACCCTGCTAATCCAGCGGGAATATTTTTTTCTATGGTTGTATCTGCATTTTAGTTTCTGTGATAGGCATATTGTATCTTTCTCAATTAATTCAATAGAGTTGTTTTTTAAACAGCTTAAGCATTGTGATTTTAACCTGTATTTTGACCCTAATAGTAAATTGTTATTATGCACTGCCTTTTATACTTTAGTTTTAATTCATTTCAAAATTGTATTTTATATATAATTGTTTTATTTCTGTCATATGCTTGCTGTGTGTTTAGATGTATATTTTGTAATAAACTGCAATTTATTTAAACAGTAAGGCCTTTATCTTTATTGATTGCTTGCATCATTTCAGAGAAAACAACTACAAACTGTAAATTCTAATTACTTTCATTTGTAAAATAGATAATAATAATTTGGTATTTTTTTCTCAAGCAATGCAAAGTGCATTATTTATTGCATACTACATGCATCTATTTAAAAACCTGGTTAGTGATGGGAAGTTTGGATCATTTTACTGACTCGGATCTTTGAGTCTCGTTCATCGAGATGAACGAATCTTTTTTCGAGTCATTTCGTTCATTTGGTTCAATTTGCCAAAATGTTATTAAAATTTTACTAATTAGTTTCAAACACATCTACAACTAGCCCAAAAGGTTGATTGCGTAATACATAAGTGACAAATAGAATATTATCAGAAGGAGAAAATAATACTTTAACGTTTACCTGCTCTTTTGTCATTAAAGGCATTTTTGTCACTTTGCTCAGCTCATCTCTTCATGTCTTCTAATGTCAGTAGTTCGTTCATGTTACACTGGCAGTCACATTTAATCTTAACCAATGTACACAGTCTGAGCCGATAGGAGCCATGATAATTAGTTCACCTATCAAGTCTTAAGTCGTTCCATATTTACGTGACAGAATGACTCAAACCTGAGGACTCGAGAGATGAGTGGTTCAATTCTTTTTCCGGCCCTAAATGCGTATGATTGGCCTGTAATGAAGGACTGAATCACACCCGATAGAGCACTCGAGAGATGAACAGATCAATTCTTTTTCCGGCTCTAAACGCGTATGATTGGCCCGTGAGGAACGAGTGATTCAGACCTGATAGAGGACTCATGAGGTGAACGGATCAATTCTTTTTCCGCTCTAAACGCGTATGATTAGCCCGTGATGAACAAGTGACACAGACCCGATAGAGGACTCGAGAGGTGAACGGATCAATTATTTTTCCCTCTCTAAATGCCTATGATTGGTTTCTGCCTTTCCGCAATGAACGACACGAAATGTGATGAAGACTTGAAATAACTATACCACCTGCACAAATGTGCGCACGCGCAGATTAACAAATCACTTCCTGAGAGGACTCGTAGTTCCTGAGTCATATTCCCTGGGGTCCGTTCTTTGTACCTCGCTTAAATGATCTAAGATGATTTGGCAGATCCTGAATCTTTTAATCTTGATAACTGATCTCTCGCTAATTTGGTTCTTTAAAGAAGTTCGCGAATCAGATTAGAATGTCTGGATAAACTGATCTGAGATCGCTGCTTGTGTTGTGAAGGACAGATCTATTGATCATATAACAGATCATCAGATCAGATCCTCGAAATCATCAGCAATGTCGTTCAAGAGCCTCTTTATGCATAGTACCTGATTTCCATTTTCCGAGCTGACTCTGGGTTTGGATGTAATAAAACTGGAGGTTCCAAAAAACACTTAACACATGATTAAGGATAGATTCAATAAAAATGAATTAACGCATTTTTTGCTTTGATCTTGAACAGAGGCCAGGTTACCGGTCAGGTTTGAGACATGATCATCCAGACCAGGGCCGGAGTGGGACTACTTTTCAGCCCTGGAGTTTCAAGCCTCAGACCGGCCCACCTCAGTTCACGACTGACTATATTAAAATAAGGTCATTTCCAATTCAGTTTCTAATGACACTATCACGTCTTTTTTGAGGAAACAACTGCTTTAGAACTTCAAATGTTCAACAACCCTAACAGTATTATATGTCTTAACAATAAAAATGAAAAAAAAAAAAGACTTACTTTGACGAAGATTGAACCTGGGTCTGCAGGGTCGAAAACTAACGTGCTAGCCACTGAACCACAACAACTTTTCAGAAATAAAAGATGATCAAGTTATATCATAAGCTGCGGTAAAATAATGAATAAAAAGGCTGTGATCAAGTAAATTGATAAATATATTTAAAAAGTGTGACTGCTGTAAGCAACAGATTCTGGAGCTAGGGACACCGGCCCTCGCGGCCAAAAAACTGACTGGCCCACCGGGAATTCTCCCGGTCCTCCCGATTAGCCAATCCGGGCCTGATCCAGACTCTAAAAGACCACGTCCATCTTGTCAGCATTTTCTGCATCCTGACATGCTGGTTTTTGTTGTGTATTGGTTTTTTCTTCTTCGATTTTTGTTATCAGGCAAATGTCTCTTAGGGTTAATTTTTGTGGTGCTGTGGTTTAGCTGGTCAAGGCGGCTGTCTTGTAAACAGGAGATCCTGGGCTCAAATCCCAGCAGTGCCTTAGTCCAGGTGGTGTGTGTGTGTGCTTGTTTTATAGAGCTTACCGGAATGAATTATAAAATTGTATTGCTTTGAGGCGTAACGAATAGTGCGACAAATAGAGTTAAACAACCTCTTTGCTTGCCATTTTTAGACTTACTGTCTTTTTTTGTCTCTGTGTGCATAAACGTCTTTCTTCGATTTTTAGCATAGGCCCTGTGGCTTAGTTGGTCAAAGCGGCTGTCGAATAAACTGGAGGTCATGGGTTCAAATCCCAGCTGTGCCTAATGTACTGGTGCCAGGGTTGCTTTTTGTTAATAGTTACGAGTGTTTACGCAGCGAGATGTTTAGCAGTCGTTTTCTTAACAAAACTCAAATCCTTAAGAACGATGCTCGTTCAAGAGGGCTTTGGACGATGGCTTTATATAGCATAGTGTGGTAATGCGTAACCAATTGGACTTTAATATTTCAAGTCCAGACATTCACACATACAGCGCTACCGTTGTTAGTTTTTTTCTTCTTTTTTCGAATTAAACAATTAGTCCCTGTCGAGGTCCTTCGGCGCTGTGACTTAGTTGGTCAAAGCGCCTGTCTAGTAAACAGGAGATCCCGCGTCGAATCCCAGCAGTGCCTTGTCCGCAGTTGGCTGTTCTTTCATGGGCCAGAGAGAACCAAAAAGTGTTTTCTGTGCAACAGTGCCAGAGGCAGCAGAGCATTCAGGCTCTGTGGCGCAATGGATAGCGCATTGGACTTCTAGGCTGTCAGCTGAGCCATTCAAAGGTTGTGGGTTTGAGTCCCACCAGAGTCAAAAGCTTTGCTCTTTTTCTTCACTGACTTAAGCCTGGTTTATACTTCTGCGTCAAGTAACCGGCGTAATCCACGGCGCATGCAACGCGCATAGCTGTGCATTTATACTTCTGCACGCTGTCTCTGTTGGTCTGCATTAACACTTCCAAAACGCTAGTTGGCAGTGATGTGTAAATGTTCCTTTGTGTCGAGTTTTTTTTTGCTAATTTTTGGCTTTTCCTGAACACTTCTGGGATATACAAGTGGTTAATGAAAAAATAAAAAATATAAAAAATACAGACTGTGAAATTTGTTTTTAACAGAAATATTCTGTAAACTGAATTTATGAATTTAAAATGTTAAAAACAGTAAATTACTGGCAACCACAGCTGCCAGTATTTTTCCGTAAAATCAAAAAAGGAAAAAGAAAAATAGCATAACGGTTTTTGTGTCACCATTGTGAAGGATAGTAGCGTCTGTGTTCAAGTCCAAGATGAACTGAGAGTGTTTGATGTTATGCTGCATCTTCTTTTGTTTAAAGGTAACTGTGTAGTTACTACTGCAGTCAAAATCTGTTTTCTAGTTGCAATCACACATGAATATATTATTGCATCTAATGACTTTACATTTTTGTGCACTAAGCTATGATTATGTAAACTAAACATTGTTTGAGTTCATGAAATATGGTTATTTTCGTACATTTATACAGTTCTATAAAACTTCCATATTTTTCACAGAATTTTTTCAGAAATTTAACAGATATTTTATATCTATATATTATTATTAATTATTATTAATATATATATATTAATAAGAGTTTGCTAATTAACACTCTCTTGGTGTTGATAATGTTAACACTTTTAAAAGTGTTATTTTTAACACTTTTATAGTGGTTTCCATATTAACTCTGAGGGAGTGTTAATTTTAACTTCAAGGTAGGTGAATCTACTATCTAAAATTTGCAGTGTGGTGGCCAGGATTTTTCTGTTACAAATACTGAAGTTTTATAGAAATGCTTAAACTTACAGAAAATCACTATATTTCATCAACCGATACAATGTTCAGTTAACTAAAACATAGCTCAGTGCTCAACAATGTAAAGTCATTAAATGCAATAATGTGTGTTAACAATTAGCAAACAGATTGAGACACTGCAAGCTGCAGAGCCACTTGGGCTCCAATGAGAGGGAGTTTGAGCTCCAACTCCTCTTCTTATAAGCTGTTTAAATGTGTACACCCCCCAAAAAAATCCTCACTAGTGTCTGTTAAGTCATTAATATGTACACTATAACCTTTCTAGGAGGCTCAACAGAAGGACCACACAGTATGTCTATTGAACCCACGGCTTTAATGCTTCCCCCTTCAACAAAACCTACACAAGGTTCCTACCTCAGTAGTTAACCTGATACTACATCGCCCTTTCAAAGCAAAGGATAAACTATGTGCAGATGCAGAAACAGAAATAACCTTTAGAGTGTTTCTAAACTTTAACAGGAGGCTCTTCCGATTAATTTTACTTAGGTTATAACTCCTAACATAACTAAATGACAATCAACATCAGTAATACCTGTAATCGCATTTATGGCTCTTATTTTTTTCCAGTTTGGCTAAGAGTACCATGAACATGAGCTTTAGTTAACACTGTCAACAACATAAATTGGAGGTGACAACCCTTCACTCGAATTCCATTCCTAGGAGCGAACAAAGTCTTTTAAAGAAAGAAGGAGGATTCCTTATTCGGGCTGGGAAACTTCTTTCACACACAGGAGACTGCTGACTGGCTGCACTCTGTGCTCCGGGTGTGACAGGAGTGTGTGTGTCATCAAGAACTATGCTCTCAGGTGCTGGCTCATTTAAGTTAGCAGGTTCTCCTGGAGCCACAAGGGTCGGTGAAAGATGGTATCTGTTCCTTCGTATAGTGCCCCCAGGTGTCTCAATGATGTATGACCTCCAGGCACGTGCACACATAGGGCTCAACCTGTGCAGTGCACATGCCCTTTGTAGTCTTGGATAGAAAGTGCCCTTCCAAAATGCTCAAAAGTGCCCCCGCAACGCGGCACACCCTCGGTCCCGCTCTTCAGTAGGCGCGCGACAACACCGGTCTTGAGTACGCGCGCGACAACACAGCTGATCAAAACGCGCGCGACAACACCGCTCTTCAGTACGCGCGCAACACCCCCCCCCCCCTTCAAAAAATTTATCCTGCACATGCCCTTCGGACGGTCTCTGCACGGGCCTGATGACCTCGGTGTGCTGGCAGTAGACACCACCGTGCCTCTTTCCACTGTATCTTTGACCCACACATGATCACCAGGCTAAAGGTGCAGCATGTTTCGTGCTCTATGTCTATGGTTATAATACTGTCACAGTTTTTGTCTGTATCTCCTCTCTGTCCTTTCCAGGTTATCCAGGTCTACACACCCTGGGTTGAGCTTGGACGAAATGACAGGAAATGGCGTTCTTATTTTCCTCCCTATCAGAAGTTCAGTGGGACTGTACCTATTCGCCAGGGGAGCGGCACGATATGCTATCAGAGCGAGGTAAGGGTCGCCGGATTTCTTGAGGAGACATTTGATTGTCCTCACAGCATGCTCCGCCTCCAATGGGGGCTGGATGTCACATGACTAAAACCCCAATCCCTTGTGAACTGTCTGAAGATCTCAGATGCAAACTGTGGGCCATTGTCTGAGAGGACCACTTCATGTTTGACATGACGAGCGAAGATAGACTTGATGTGATTAATCACAGCTTCAGATGTAGTAGACGTCAGTTTGGCTACTTCAAAATATCTGGAGAAATAGTCCACGATGACTAGGTATTGTTTGTTGTCTATCTGGAATAAATCCGCTCCTACAGTAGACCATGGTCTTGGCGGAAATTCAGTAGACATCATCTTTTCTTTGAAATTGACTCTTTCATGGCTGCACACATCACATTTCTCTATTATGTTGGTCAGCTCTCTGCTGAGCCCTGGCCACCATACTGAATGCTTAGCCTGCTTTCAGCATTTTTTTAATCCCAGATGGCCCTCATGCAGCTTGGACAGGATGTCAGCCCTGAGTGACACTGGGATGACTATTCTGCTGCCGTACAATAGTAGACCATCTTGGATTGTGAGCTCACCTTTGAATGGCAGAAATGGCTAGAATAGAAATAGAATAGAAAAATTATCTGGCCATCCTTCGACACAGAATTTCTTCAAGTGATGGAGTGTAGAGTCATTGTCCTGGTGTCTCTGAATTTCTCTTAACCTCTTTTCTGTAGCTGGGAGGCTCGCTACCACAGAGTCAACAGAGAGGTTGATTTCCTCCTCCTGCAATCCTTCTGCAGTATGACTGACAGGAGCTCGGGACAGCACATCTGCAGTTGCGATGTACTTGCCAGCCACATGCGATATGGTGTAGGCAAACCGCATTAGTCGCATGCGCAGGCGCTGTATGTGTGGGGGAAGTTCATCTGATCTTTTTGAGCCTAGTAGGAATCAGGGGCTTGTGGTTCGTTTCAACGTGGAAACTCTTCCCAACAAGGAACTCTGCGAACCTCTCACAGGCCCATGTTGATGCTAGTGTCTCCTTCTCGATCTGGGCGTATCGCTGGTCAGTGCTGCTGAGGGCTCTCGAGGTATACACCACAGGTTTCCACTCTGTGTCTGTTTGCCGCTGGAGAGGAACGGGAAGAGTCAGCGGAGATGAGTGTTTTAGCATTAGGATCATACAACGCAAGCCCTGGGGGTGTCGTCAGTTCATCTTTGATATTATCGAAGTCCTGCTGTTCTTGAGGCCCCCAGGCCCACATACTGGACTTCCTCAGCAGGTCTCTGAGCGGTCGTGTTCTCACAGCTAAATGAGGCAGGAATTTCCCCAGGTGGTTTGTCATTCCCTGGAAGCGCCTTACCTCGCTAACATTACTTGGCGCTGGCATGGGTTTTACAGCGCTCACTTTGTCAGGATCAGTGCTGACGCCTGATGCCTCTGTAACCTGCCCCAGGAACTTTATCCTGCTCTTAGAAAACTCACACTTATCATTGAGTGCAGTGCCACCGCAGCGAGCCCACCTAGCAGTGGTGTA
The DNA here is from genome assembly GCF_052040795.2 of Danio rerio. Taxonomy (NCBI): domain Eukaryota; kingdom Metazoa; phylum Chordata; class Actinopteri; order Cypriniformes; family Danionidae; genus Danio; species Danio rerio. Next base: position 49,796,856 of record NC_141024.2, on the reverse strand, counting down.
CACAGCCCCTCCACAACGTAAATTTCCCCCTTAGTACTTTTACTGTTTTTTTTCAGGGAGTTGCGGTGAACTTGCCCTTCACATTCAGACGAGACCCTCCTGGTCCCAGCAGAACCCTTGTTGACCTCTCCAGCCTACTGAATTGGCCCTGGTTATACAGCATTTCTGATATAGCGGTGACGTCTGCGCCAGTGTCAATTTTAAAGCGTGCATTTAGATTCTCCACATGCATGTCTGTCATCCATGGGCTGTCATTAGCATCTGCTGACAGTCAACCCAAAAATGCAACTTTCTCACCAGTGTCCTCAATCACTGTAGCTACATGCATTTCACACATTCTTTTGGTTTTACACACCCTGGCGTAATGTCCTTTTTTCCTGCAGTTATTGCATATTACATCTTTGGCTGGACATTGTTGTTGGCTATGCCATCTTGAGTCACCACATCTGCTGCATTGTGCCTGTCTTTCCTTCTGTTGTTTTTGTTCTGTGTGTTTGTATTGTGGCTTGAGTTGTTTAGCGCGTGCCCTGTTTCGCTGTCTTGTGTGCACGCTGTCAAGCTGAGCATTAGAGATATCAGCTTTAAAGTTAATTTTTAGCATTTCTTGTTGCTTCTTCACCTGCTCGCTTTGTCTAGCTCTGGTAATTGCTTTCTCTAAAGTCAGTTCAGGATCGAGTTTTAGCTGTTCTGACAAGCGTTTATCTCTCAAACCCACCACAAGTCTGTCTCTCACTATTTCGTCATGCAAAGCCCCGTATCCGGTGTGCTCCGCTAGGCAGTGCAGCGCTGTGTGAAAGCTGTCGGGCGACTCGCCCGTTTCTTGCTGCCTCAGGTTAAACTTTGCCCTCTCAAAGATCACATTTCTGCATGTTACAAAGTGAGCATCCAACTTTGTCTTAACTGTGTCGCACTCACTCGCTTCCACTGGGCAGAGGTGCAGGGAAACCAATATATCCGCCGCCTCCTCCCCCATTGTATAAATTAGTGCATTTACTTGATTTTTATCCGCTTGCGTCTCCAATCCAGATGTGATGCGGAATCTGTTAAAGCGTATAATACATTTAGTCAAGTCTTCTGCTTTAAATATAAACTTCTCTGGTGGAGAAAATTGAAAGTGATTCATTTTGCAGTCCGTGAGCTCGCTAGCATTAGCCCCGAGCTTTCAGTAAACGGCAGAGAGAAACAAATAGCCTGCGTACTGTGTTGTCTCTTATTTGTTCGACGTCCGTTAATATTACGTTTTTGCTTCTGACACAATGTTAAGTGATTAATATGTACACTATAACCTTTCTAGGAGGCACATCAGAAGGACCACATAGTATGTCTATTGAACCCACGGCTTTAATGCTCCCCCCTTCAACAAACACCTACACAAGGTTCCTACCTCAGTAGTTAACCTGATACTACAGTGTTTGGGTTGGACTCCAGGCTATCTGATGAAGGCAGTAAGGTTAGACAAATTAGACCACCAATGGTTTAACTATGGTTTAACAAGAGCCGTTGGAGCCCTAAAGCAAAGGGAGGGGGCGGGAATAACCAATTTCTGCTCCGGGTCACCAGCAGCTCTTGGTTCACCCAGCTAAACCAGCCACGTCAGTCTGCCCTCCCTTCAGACTGACGTGGCTGGTTTAACCAAAAGCTGTTGGTGGCCTAAAGCAAAGGGGAAATAAGAACACCAATTTCTGCTCCAGGTCACCAGCAGCTCTTTTGGTAACCCAGTTAAACCAGCCACGTCAGCCCGCTCCTCTTATTCCATTCGGGGGGAAGGGGGGCTGGCTGACGTGGCTGATTTAACCAAGAGCTGCTGGTGCCTTGGAGCAGAAACGGAGAAACGAAAAGGTGGATAGATCACTTACTTAGGAGGGCAGGGATGTTCCTTCCAGCGGTCGGGGGACAGCGTACAGGCTGGCCTTAGAGATTAGTCTGCTTTCCTTCGCCTGCTTGGTTCTGACCTTGTACACGATGAAATGCTGGCGTTTGCTGCAAATGAGAGCTCTGACCTCCCTGCGAATCAGTACCAGGGCCATGCTGGAGAGGCGGCAGGAGGCCGGCGGGGTTTCTGAGAGGTAGTCTAGAAACTGGGCTAGGTTTTTTAGATAGTGCTGTCTCATGGGCTCGGTCATCCGCGTGCGGCCCAGCAGGGCAGGCCAAGCTCGGATTCGGGCTGGCTGATTGAGAAAAAGGAAGTACTCTGGCTCCGCGGTGCCTTTTGCCATGTATCCCAGAAAAGTCTTGATCCTGCCCAGCTTGGAAGTGACGTTGTTCCGTAGGCGGGCGGTAGGCTCGCTGCCCAGTTGGAAGCCTTCAAATTCCCCCAAAAGCAGGTCTGCAGAAAGGGGACAACCAAGAGTCAGCAGAAATGACGACATAACCCCACTAGCCCAACAGCAAAGTGCTATAAAAATACTCAACTCAGTGTGAGGACGTGGTCCGGGAATGGGTAGGCTTGCGGTGCCAAGGCTTCTAAAGGCTCGGAGGGCGTCGGACCTCCGGCCGCTCCTCGCCTGGGGGCCTAGTGTCGATGGTGCAGGAGGCGACCTGGTTCTCCTCTTCCTCCTCCTCTCTTCCCCCCTCCTCAACTCCTGGTAGAGGTGCGTGAATTGGACCAGGGTAGACCTCATCTTGTCCACTTGCTTGCCGAGGTCTGTGAGCTGGGCCTGTATGTGCTTTGTAGCACGCCTGCAGCCGGGGTTTCAAAAGGACAGCTAGCCTCTAGGCCGTCCGAGTCCCGCTCCTCCTCAGAGGACGATGCTAGCTGAGACATGACGGGAACCGCCGGCTGGGTGGACAGCAGCCATTGCAAATTCCGAGCCACTTTCTGACACTTGGCTCTTACCATAGCCTCTATCCAGCCCGAGGCCGAGAACTCTGCATGCCGCTTCAAGTGACTGTCTAGGCGGGCTGGCATTCTGCGACAGCCGGGCATGGGGTCTTCCGCATGTCCACGCGACCAGCGCGAGTAATAGCCTCTTCTTGTCCGAGTTGGTCAACTTGTGGACGGGTTGTAAGGTGAGGCGAGAGGCGGCTGTAGACGTTGAGGCACAGCGCACATTCGTACATGACCATGCAAGACCAAGGCTGAAGGGGAAAGAGACCCACACGCCACGTGCAGTGGTTCAAAAGAGGGCGGAGTCGGCGTCCACTTTTGCGTCATGGATCTTTCTCTTAAAGGGGAAAGACACCCCTGGGGCGTCACACGAGCTCCTATCGCTCAGTATCAGAGGGGTTCAGCAGCAAGACTGTCAGAAACTAAGTCCGGTATTTCTCACGTTCTCTGAAAACCTGACGGCAGGTCAGAGAATTTTGGCATCGGGCTAATATCTCCAGGCGCGGGACGTCCCGACAGGTAACCCGGGAAGGGTGGTCTCTCGTCGGACATGACTTGGTGGGCTTGGGCCTGGGTCTAATCAGCGCCCCCTTTGAGCACCTGCTGGCACGTTTTCTCTTTTGGAACTTTCTCACTCCAGATGCATAAATGGTGCCGCTGGTGACCAATGCTGGAGCCACTGGCCTCCAAGGCCCCATGTCACACGCTCTGCCCAGGAACCCCCCACTCTCCAGGAGCAAGCTCCTGTCCCCAAAGACCCTCTAGATTTGACTCCTGATCGCCAGCGGGGACACTGACTTTCCCATAGAGCACGGGCAAGACAGATGTGCTGCTGGTGACCCAACCGGCTTTGGCGCCAGAACGCGCACGGGCTAGCCTGAGAGGAAACGGTCACGGTCGCGCTCGCGCGTGGCTTGACAGCTCAGCAATTGGCTCCTGACTCCCAGGGACGTGCGCACCTGCCTTGCCCGGGTACGGACACGCCTCCTGGGGCTGCTGGCCTGCCCTTAGACCCCTGGATTGTTCAACGGGTAAAGCCAAAATTATTCCTAGTCTCGTTTTTTTCACCTTCACCGAAAACAGAGCGGCAGGTCAGAGAAACTCAGCATTGCACATGCATCTCCAGGCGCGGGACATGCCGGGAAAGCTCATTTCAGCAATGGCTTGGTGAGCTGGGGCCTGGGTTTCATTAACTCCACCGAAAAGCGCATTGTTTCCACCTGCCGTTTCACAGACAGAACGAGTTCCCGCCGGAGCTTAAGCCATATTCATAAACGGTGCCACTGGTAACCCTACAGGGGCCACACAGCACGCACCTGTCTTGTCTGGGCTCGGGCACTCCTACCTGGGGCTGCGTTTGATGCCTTTGGACCCTGGTTCCTCGCCTGCACCAGGGTCATAGCACGCACCTGCCTTGCCCGGGCTTAGGCACTCCTACCTGGGGCTGCGTTTGATGCCTTTTGGCCCTGGTTCTTCACCTGCACCAGGGTCATAGTGCGCACCTGCCTTGCCCAGGCTCGGGCAACTCCTACCTGGGGCTACATTTGATGCCTTTTGCCCCTGGTTCCTTGCCTGCACAAGGGTCATAGCACGCACCTGCCTTGCCCGGGCTCGGGCACTCCTACCTGGCAGCGTTTGATACCTTTGGACCCTGGTTCCTTGCCTGCACAAGGGTCATAGCACGCACCTGCCTTGCCCGGGTGCGCCTCTGGGGGCTGCTGGCCTGCCCTTAGACCCCTGTTTCGTTTAACAGCTAAAGCCAAAATTATTTTAAGTCCCGTTTTTTTCACCTTCACCGAAAACCTAACGGCAGGTCAGAGAACCCCAGCGTCGCGCATGCATCTCCAGGCGGGGGACATGCTGAGAAAGGTGGTCTCTATTCGGGAAGGTCATGGTGGGCTTGGGCCTGGGTCTAATCAACTCCCTCGGTAATCGCATCCATAAGTTTGCCAGCGGTTGTTCCAAAGACCCACCATCCCCCTCAAACTGACTTTGTCGTGCTAGTGACCCACCATCCCCTCAAATTGACTTTGTCGTGCTAGTGACCCACCATCCCCTCAAACTGACTTTGTCGTGCTAGAGACCCACCATCCCCCTCAAACTGACTTTGTCGTGCTAGAGACCCACCATCCCCCTCAAACTGACTTTTGTCGTGCTAGTGACCCACCATTCCCTCAAACTGACTTTGTCGTGCTAGAGACCCACCATCCCCCTCAAACTGACTTTGTCGTGCTAGAGACCCACCATCCCTCAAATGAGTGTTCTATTCCAAACAGAAAAAATGCATTTCGTATACCAAATTGAATTTTTTTACGAATTTTTAAAACTTTTTTTTACTCAAAATAGCAACGCACCAACAATGCGCCTTAACACACTAATCAAACATTATTTGTTTAATAAGTTTTCTTGTATTACCCATGTTTCCTCCATCTCTGTGATCAGCTAGTTCCCATCAGGTTTTTAGAAATCTCTTCTATTCTGTTGTGAGGGTAATTGTGTCAGTCCTGAAATCACAAAGTACTTTTTAAAAGCTGTATTAGTTTGACGTTACAGTGAAAGTATGTACTAATGTTCCTGCTGAAAAAAACTGCTTAAAATTATCTAAACTGGTTGGCAGGTTTAAGCTGTTTTTCCACAAGGGGTTTCAATTCGTGTTTGACAGTACAGTGGATATTTTAGGCTATTTACTACACGACCTCCTAATAAACATTGATAACAAAACATTGTCATTAAAAGCTAAAAATTTTATAAACAAAAGCCCAGTACTATGCCAAGGCGCTAACAGAGTTTTACACACTCTAACCATCGCTATAAAATAAATATTCAACACAAATGTCAATTACCAGTAAGAAAAGAGTCGGGAACAGCTGTATGTAATATTCGAGTGCTTTTAAGGACTAAACTTACCTGAAATTGGCGAAAGCAGCCGCATGAGCAGCTTTGTTGACAGCCAGATTGAGTGCCGTTGCTTAGGGATTAGGGTGTCGACTCCAAAATAGTCGATTCCTCTATTCCTCAATGGACATTGTGCTGGAATTGACTTGAAGACAAGAATCGACTCCCAGAGACGAGTCTGTTTTGTTTTTTTAACCCTCCAGAATGAAGCAGTGCTTTACTTCCGAGTTCAGATGAGATCGGGCATTTCCAGGGTGGTATGGCCGTAAGCGAAAGAGGCTGTCAAGAGTTGGCTATTTAAAACAGGCGCAGCACCAGGGAACGAGCGCAGCTCAGCTGGCATCGACACAGCATCGACAGAGAAACAATGCCCTTGAAGGCGAGAAAAAAATAATGGCAGCGAAGCTGTGACACGGGGAAGTCTATCAGCTGCCAAATGAAGGACTTTCGAAAAGGTTACAGCACCTGGTATTCCCAGGCGGTCTCCCATCCAAGTACTAACCAGGCCCGACCCTGCTTTACTTCCAAGTTCAGATGAGATCGGGCATTTCTTTTTTTTTTTTTTTTTCTTTATTTTATATCAAAAATTAAAAACAGTTACATTCAGGTAATAATACATTTACATTATATAAAGCCATTTGAACATATGTATTCCCACTTAAAAAGTCTTTTTCAAATCCATCAATCTTGTCATTCATGTTACAATAATAAAAAAGAGTATTAAGCAGTTCAGACATTTTTCTTTGAAACAATTTACACACAGACAATTTGCCATTCTTTTCTTTAACAATATTCCTTCTATTCCATATTACATTTCTTGCAACTGTTAAAATGAAGTTTATGAACCTTGTGTTTTTACCTTCTGTTTTACAACCAAATAAAAATAATGTTTCCCATTCCTCATCAACAACTTCATTTTCAATCCCCATTTCATTTAGCATTTCTTTAATTTTTTCAATAAAACATTTTAACTCTTTGCATTTAAAAAACAAATGTAGTATACCTTCATCTTCTTCATTACAAACTTTACATCTTGCATCATTTGCCAAACCTATTTTACACAATCTCATTTCACTTAATATACAGTTTTGTCTTAAAATGTAATCAAAATTCTCTAAAACAGGACTTTTCCACCAAGCTCTTAAATTTTGCCATATTTCCTTCTTTTCAATATTGGGATATAATCTTTTCCAGTACTCTTCTGCTTTGGGTGTAACAAAAACATCTTTACGTAAACAAGAATAAAACATTTTCAGTATACCATCTTTAAAAGCATATTGATTTTCTTTAAAGTTTATCACCCTTCCTTCATCGCTGTGCATTTCAAATTTATTTTCTATAATTTCTTTCCATTCTTTTGGTATATTTTTTTTCAAGTTGTTAAACGGATTTTCAATTACTCTTTTAGTTTCGTTTTCATAGTTTTCTATTATTGCATCTTTTATTACGTGCGCCTGTACATAACCAGGTATCACTTCATATAAAATATCTTTAATTTGCTTTATTCCTGCATTAAACCATTTCTTATAAAAAATAGTATTATTCCCTTCTTTAATATATTCATTTAAAAACAGCGGTTGCTTTAAAATCTCTTCTTTACTAAATGAACAATCAATATGCTTTCTAAAATCTCCCCATGCTTTAATAACCTCTTTATAGAATTCTGGAACTTTATTCATCATATTCTCTTTGGGCTTCATCCATAATATATATTCATGTATTTCCCCACATTTATTTAAAAAATATCTCATCACATCTTTCCATACATGTTTTTCTTCTTTCCAATATTTTTTTACAGTTTTAATTCTTATGCTTTTCATTCTGATTAGAGGATCAATTAAACCTAAGCCTCCTTCTTCAACTTTACCAATTATGGTGTCATACGCTATTTTGGAAGGTTTTCCATCCCATAAGAAATCCAAAACAATAGCTTTTATCTTTTTATACACACTCATTGGCAAACTTAATTATATTATTAAGGGGAAAGTCAGAATGTGTGAATATAAAACCAACTTTACCTCTATGGACAAGCTAAGCTTGACAACATTCAGTTTCAAACACAATATGAGGAAAAATAGCAAACACAAGTGTAGATAGTTACTGTGTGCACAGCAGATGTTTTCACTTCCTCTGAAGAAAAGCAAATCGGGCACGAGGATGCCAATGAGTACATCAGAGGGGTCTTAAAGGGGCATTTACCACATCATGACAGGGTGGACAGCAATTTCAAGGACACGTGCAAAATGATTAATATAATATTATAAAAATAAAATAAAAGTTATTAAATTAATTTTGTTAAACAACCTGTTAAAGACAGTGAGAATATTTCAATATCTTTTTAATTTGATCTAATTTACCAACATTTAAACTCACTCAAGTTGTCTGCAGTGTGTGGACATGGCAAAATCACATCCATTCAATGAAAGAATGACGCAAAAAATTACAAAAACATATTTCAAAACACTGATAATTCTACCTGCATGTGCGTAAAGGTTTAACAATTATATCAAAACATCAGAGTTTCTTTTTTGCACATTATGTCTATATAATACTGTTCAATCATGAGACATCAAAGGCACTTTTTAGTGATAATGACCAAGCTAGTGAAACTAAAACATGAAGTAGTAATGGGTACTTTTATACTTAAAGGGCACCTATTTTACCCATTTTCAGCATTTAATATAAGTTTGTGTCTCTAGAATGTTTCTGTAAAGTTTCAGCTCATAACACCCATCAGTTTATTTGTTATACCTGTTAGATTTCCTGCTTTACACACTTAGTCTTAGTGGATTAAACAAGTTTTTTAAAATTGTCTTAAAAATGTTTAAAGTAAAGGTTTTGATCAACTCCAAATACTGTATATATATATATATATATATATATATATATATATATATATATATATATATATATATATATATATATATATGTGTGTGTGTGTGTGTGTGTGTGTGTGTGTGTGTGTGTGAGTGTGAGGTGTGAGAGAGAGAGAGAGAGAGAGGGAGAGAACGAGCGAGAAATGTATCAAGAAGTCATGACTGCAACAGCAAGTAGCAAAAAAAAGCGAAACAAAAGAAAAGACTTTTATTTTGGCTTGGTGTGACGTCATAAGTCTGCGCCGCTCTTGCGCTGGATTCAGCTGGAGAAAGGTTTGTTTTAAAGCGTTTACACTTATATTAAGCGATTGATTAAAGTTTCAGGCTTTTTCTTCCGATGCTAAATTATGCTGTTAATGCATAATGCTGCTGGTGACAACATTATTTGAACACTTTATACTATGTAGTATTATTTTACTCACAGTATTGAGGGCTATTGTTTGAATAAACTAAAGAAACAGAAACAGTGTGTAATAGGTGTTTTAATGAAGGTTTAATTGATTAAATAGCATTATGTCATTCCATTCTAAATATACATCACTATGTATGAGAAACGGAGTACTAGTTTTAATCAGCTCATTCTTTATAGCTCTGACTATAGAGGTAAAGTTGGTTTTATATTCACACATTTGTTCATTTAGAAGTCTCTGTATTGTTTACCATGTTACTTTGAATATTTAATTTGAATTAGCATGCACGTATGACTTCTAAACAACATTGTTTATTGGACTGTGAACAATGCTGTACTTTAATAGTCATTGGCTGCTAATATGATTTTGCTATTTAGAGTTTGCTAATACTTTTTTCATGAAGTTATATTATTAAGAGAAAAGTCTGAATGTGCGAATATAAAACCAACTTTACCTCTATGCTTGGACATACCTGATTTCGTTTTTGTAACTGTTGAAGCAAGTGTTGAAGAGAAGTTATTTTATTTCTGTTCATTTTTTTTTTACTTATTTCAACAGGACATTTTTATTGTTTTGTTTATTTTAAACAGGATAAAGTGTCCAAACACAGAGAAAAAAATCCTGCTGAAGCGACTGATCTCCTCTCTGTTATAAAGATGGCGTTTATTAAAGAGGAGAGTGAAGATGTGAAGATTGAAGAGACATTCACAGTCAAACAGGAAGATCTGCTGGAACAAACAGGTTGGTTTTCATTCTCAAACACCAACTCAGTCATATAGCGGTAAAGTTGGTTTTATATTCGCACATTCATTCATTTAGAAGACTCTATATTGTTTACCATGTTAATCAAGCTCTTATGGACTGTTTCCACTGAGTGGTTCGGTTTGGTACGCTTTTATGGCCGTTTCCACTGTTAAAAGGCGTACCGAACCAAACCGTACCGTACCATGTTTGAAATACACAGCGAGAGATTACAGCGGAATTATAAATACAAATGCAGCCATGGTCGATCCGGGCTCAAACAAACCCTGTCGTCGTCTTGATAAACAGCCACAAAGCCATGAAGAAGAGCAGATTTACCCTGTGCCGCATAGTTTTTTACGAGCCAGTCTGAAGCCAGAGTGGTTTCGCTTTCTTCCTTGTGCTCGCCGCGCGTCTCTATCTGAAATAACAAACTTCTTGAGCTGATAATAATTTATGCGCTTGATAATTGACAAGCTTTGGAAACCCGATCCTGTGAGAAGCTGACAAACGCAGGACACATTCTGTGACACATTCAGAAAGAAAAGGACAAACGCGGGAGTGGAGCGCGGAAAAAGGCGAAGCCAAGGAGCAAGTTATTTCTTCAGCAAACGTGAACAAACTGCCTTGTCTTAATCTTTATTGTCACCTTTTGGACTAATATGAACTGGGAATAATGGAATGACTCTAACAGAGGCTACATGTGCTGCTGAATATTACAGACACAGATGAGAGGTTTTCACTGACTGTAGGCTATACTCAGGGCCGGTGCGTCTATAGAGGCGACCTAGGCGGCTGCCTAGGGCGGCAGTATAGAGAGGGCGGCATCTGCGACACCTCCCTTACCACCCGCGTCCTCAGATATATTCGCCCATAGACGACAGAATAGAGAGGGCGGCCTCAGCGACACCTCCATCAGCACCCGCGTGTCCTCAGTTATATCCGCACATAGGGCGGCAGAATTGAGGTCCGCGACACCCGCACGTCCTCAGTTACATCCGCGCATAGGGCGGCAGAATAGAGAGCGCAGTGTCCGCGACACCTCCCTCCCTCTCTCCTTCAGCACCCGCGCGTCCTCAGTTATATCCGCGCATAGTGTTCTGATTAAGAGGTCTGCGACACCTCACTTCATTTTCATAACCGGTCACTTTCATTTTCACATTAGGGTTGAGGGCGGCATGATCGTCCTCTGCCTAGAGCGGCAGTTCAGCTTGCTCCGGCCCTGGCTATACTTTGTGTTGTTTTGAACTTAATTAAGGACGAAATGTCTGCTTTGTGTAGTTCTTCTGTAGTTGGTAACATATCGGAGACTGTAAGGGTCTGTATGTGTTCATATATCTTCATTTATTTAATTACTTTATATAATTACAGACGTTACAGTAGGCCATTTCGCACCGTCATTGATCTGCAGTTATAATCAACTAATGTTCATAGAAAAGTTAGTAATAAACATTTATACACAAGTATTTATGTGTGTAAAGCATCTGTTTTGTGAGAAGTGCTTTTCATATGATATGTGAACGACCTGTGCAGCTTTATTGTAGAAATTTTCTCGAGCGAAAATGACGTCGACTAAAACTTTGTCATACACCACACCCACTAAAAGGGTACCCTTGGTAGTGGAAACGCAAGCCTGATAAAGGTGACCCGTACCGACCCGAACTGTACCATACTGTACCAGTCAGTGGAAACAAGCCATTTGGTCCAGGGTCAAAACCAAATTTTTAAGCACTGTAAATGAATAGATATACTCTATTCTTTCAAATGCCTTATGGGCATCTAAAGTAATTAAGTCCTCTGGATTGGTATTATTTTTAGGTAAATAAATAATATTAAATAAGCAACGAAGGTTGTAAGATAACTGTCTCCCAACAATAAAACCAGTTAGACCTGGGTGAATTCTCTTTCTCATGACTGACTCCACTCTGATTGCCAGCTCTTTAGCCTTGATTTTATACAGCAGAGTAAGCTGATCGGACGATAAGATTCACATTTAAGTGGATCCTTACCCTTTTGAAGAAGTACTGTTATAACAGCCTATGTCATGAAGGGGGGAGTGAATCAGAGACAAGAGCTTTAGCGAATACCTTGCACAACAGGGGTGTTAAGTTGGCACAAAACTTCTTATAAAACTCAGCCGGGAAGCCATCAGGGCCTGGTGCTTTTCTGATTTTTTTTTATTGTATTTTCAATTTCAGAAGGTGTTAAAATTCCTTCTTTTGTCAACTGATCTGAATCACAGAGGGATGGTAATCCTTAATAATTAAAAAAGCTCTCAAAACGTTCAATTTAGTTTACCTCAGAGCTGTAAAAAATTTTATAGAAGTTTTTAAATTGATCACTAATACCCTTTTGTTCAGTAATAATACTGCCATCATCCTTACTAACTGCTGCTATAACACCAGCTGCTGAGGATTGTTTCAGTTGATAACACAATAACCTGCCAGCTAGTTCACCATGTTCATAATGAATCTGGCGTGATCTTATGTGGAGATCCTCAAGGAGTCATTCCGCTTGCAGAATAAGTATTTTCTTATGAAGCTCTTCGGAAGATGATGTTGATTGTAGCTGATCAATTGTATTTTTTTTTTAGATGCCATTGTCCATTGCCGATGGCCAACAAACTTCATGATGCTGAGCCGGCATCACGATCCATCGCCCCGCCCCACATTTATATTGATATATAACTTATTATTTGCATGTCATCGTAATAGCAATAACAGTCTTTTCATGAGCTGTGTTAAATGTTACATATAGCTGCCGCTTGCACGGTTGACAGGATCGTGAGGATTAAATGAAGGATTATACAATACCTCTCGTGCTTAAATGTGTAGGTTCAGTGCCAAACACTGTTACCTGCGGACTTGAAGCCACTAGAAGTCTTTTATCCACTCTTGGAAAAGTGTAAATGGTGGATTAACACTCAGCACATGATCACTAATAAGATGCGCCGTTATTAATATCTTTAGGTAAATCTGTATGTTATTTTCATTCTCTCATCTTCAGCGCTTCACATTTTCGCAGTTGTATCATCTGAAGGCAGAAGGCATTGACTGAGTGATTGACAGCTGATATTAACCAATCATTTGCATTCAGTTGTAGAGCAGTGAGCCAATAAGTAGAGCACAAAGGCGGTGCAAGCATTGCAGGCTTTTTTACATCAAGTTCACATAACAACTGTTTTAATCTGTTCCTGGTGCTGCGTTTGACATTTTTGGGTGCAAAGATGCATTCTGCATAAATGTCTCTTTAATCTGCGCACACAGTGAGGATTTTACAGTGAAAACAATGAAAATGTATGCTCTACACTGAACTCAAACCGAACTCTCGTGTTCTCCACCAGCTGTGGGAAAAGCCCTTGTAATGACACAGATCACTGTGCCATGCCCGTAGCCAGGGGGTTTCGGGTTGTTTGAACGAACCACCCCCCATGGCCCCCATGTAATTTAATTTAATATTATATAATGCATATTATAATTATTTATATTTAACATATATATTGTAATAAAGTGTAATTTTATATAACTTTGGCCAGTAATTAGAATCCCATTGAGCCTCAAAGCCACAATAAAGTGACGCGACTCTTGTGACATAACCCACTGAGTGGTAACTCTTGAATCTTTGATGTGACATCCTCCTTTGATACCTTACTCTTTGGCTCTCTTCTCTTGAGCCCCTTTCACACATGCAGACCTTTCCGGAAAATTACCGGCAATTTTCTGGAAAGGTTGTATGTGTGAACAGGTCCTTTTTGAAAATACTGGTAAATTCGTTCTGGCTATTTTCCAAAAAGAGAAGTTGTAACATTCCCGGTAATATGCCGGAATGCTGCGCTGTGTGAATGCAGAAGGAAGATTGCCGGAAAGAACGCGTGCACGTCTAGAACGTGCTGACGTGAGACGTCTGCTTGAGCCAATCAGAACAGTCAGACGCGTTTACGTCCGCGCGGTTTATGAGAATAAAAGCCTTTGAATATTTTCCCAGACGCATTTAGCTGCTAGAAGTTAGTCAGATAATGTTTATATGTTCTTCTTAATGCCAACTGTGTAAATAATCATCGATGAGATGCTTATGGTAAGCCGCCGTTTGTTTACCTTCACACTTAGCGTGTGCCTGTGAAACAGCCTGTGAGAGCCAGCACACGCACATATTATGAACATCTCGACATGCCAAAGTGATCCTCCATATGTTTTCTTCGAAGTTGTTCACAATATTGATCATCCACAGAGTTTGTAATGTAGTCAAATGTTTACAAATACAAGCGCAGCCGTTTAAGGCTCATTTGTGGTGAATGATGTCAGAATTTACTGGTATTTTGGAATTGATTTGTGAAAGGTCTTTTCTGGAAAATTTCCGTAACGTCCTCGCCTGTGTGAACAGCGCTTTTTTGAATATACCGGTAAAGTCGTTCCGGAAATTTTCTGCATATTTACCGGTATCACTGTGTGAAAGGGGCTTTGATCTGTATTACAGATTATCTCTTGTCATCTGGTTTTATATGCAGTCACAGGAGCTCTCGTTTGCCTTTTTTTCTGTTTATATCACATCATTCCCCTCCATGTTTGTCAGTATGTTATCGATCATTTCTGTGCATATTATTTTGTTACTCACCCTGTATGTTTCCAAGACCACCAGTGAGTGAGTGTCTGGTTGTTTTTTCCTACGGCACTTCCTCAGCGCTCACCCGACCGGGTGTTTACTTTGACTTTTGCTTTTTCCAAGACTCGCTTCTCAATAAAGACTTGCATTTGAGCTCACTCTTTTTTTAACTCGTGACACAAGTATTTTCTTTCTCATTTGTGTTTAAAGTTCTTTAGATTTTGGCATGATGTCTAGCTTTGAGGCTTTTTTTGGTCTACTTCACTTTGTCAGACAGGTCCTATTTTGGTGATTTCTTGATTGCGAACGTGTGGTAGTATTCAGGTCTGGGTGTGGCTAGAGAACTTGAAGCAGGTGTGATAAATTAAAGTTGTTCTAATGGGAATTTTTTTTTCACACAAGTCTGTGTAGTTCAGTATTTTGTCTTCAATTTAAGAATAAAAACTTGATTTAAAAACTGCACAATGTGTTTAATTGTGTTATCTTTGACTAATATTTACATTTGTTTGATGATCTGAAACAGTTAAGTGTTAGATTTCTGCATTGCATTTGTTACATACAGATTACATACCTCTAGAACATTTGTCATTTAAAGGTGCAGATTTAAAGCTTTATGCAGATATAATACATGTGTCATATATGTCTATGAGGCAAATATTAGCAGAGATTCAGCTGTTTTTCTAACAGGTTTACCAGTCAGGCACAGAATGAAAAAGCATTCCCTATCTGCTTTACAAGTTTTACAAAAACAAATTGTTTTGTTGTGATTACGAATATATACAAATAGAAACTGACCATTTACAGCTTTCAAATTTATGTCTCATCAATATGACCAAAATTAATCTAGGAATAATCATATAAGAATCTGCTTAAATGTGTATCTGTGTAATGGACTCCAGGGGGTTAATATGACAAGATCAATCTAAATATGATCTGCTATGTCTTTACATTTAATGTGCATCAAAATTAAGATTTGTGTAGCCAATGTTTTCACTTCCTTTTCACTGAGTTTTATGATTTACTAAAAAGTAAACTTATTTCTATTTCAGACCTAATTAAAGACTACGAGGAGAGTAAAGAGGAGGAACATCATGTCAAAATTGAGGACAAAACTCATTTAGAGACTGATGGTATTGTAAAAGTGAGAGATAAGAGTTGTTTTACCTGCACTCAGTGTGGAAAGAGTTTGGCAAGCAAAAGCAAACTAAAGACTCACATGAGGATCCACACTGGAGAGAAACCATTCACATGCACTCAGTGTGGGAAGAGTTTCAGCCACTCATCATACCTTAATCAACACATGAGGATCCACACTGGAGAGAAACCATTAACATGCCCTCAGTGTGGGAAGATTTTTAGCAAATCATCATCGCTTTATAGACACATGATGATCCACACTGGAGAAAAACCATTCACATGCACTCAGTGTGGGAAGAGTTTCTGCGATTCATCATACCTCAAAAAACACATGAGGATCCACACTGGAGAGAAACCATTCACATGCACTCAGTGTGGGAAGAGTTTCTGCGATTCATCATACCTCAAAAAACACATGATGATCCACACTGGAGAAAAACCATTTACATGCACTCAGTGTGGGAAGAGTTTCAGCAAATCTTCGTCGCTTTATAGACACATGAGGATCCATACCGGAGAAAAACCATTCACTTGCACTCAGTGTGGGAAGAGTTTCGGCCGCTCATCATCCCTTAATAAACACATGAGGATCCACACTAGAGAGAAACCATTCACATGCCCTTAGTGTGGGAAGAGTTTCATCCACTCATCACACCTTAATCAACACATCATGATCCACACTGGAAAGAAACCATTCACATGCACTCAGTGTGGGAAGAGTTTTAGCCAATCATCATACCTTAAAAACCACATGAAGATTCACACTAGTGTAAAAGAGTATGTGTGCTTGGAGTGTTAGAAGACTTTTATTACAGCTGCAGAATTGAAACGGCACCAGAGGATTCACACTGGAGAAAAACCGTACAAGTGTTCACACTGCAGTAAGAGGTTTGCTCACTCAGGAACCCTGAAAAAACATCAGAGGATTCACACTGGAGATAAACTGTAGACATGATCAGTGTGTACTAGGGTTGGGTACCGAAACCCGGTGCCATTATAACACCGTTACCTTGGTAACCGGTATGTACCAGTATTAAATCAGCGTATGAATTTCGGTGCTGAGGCATGGACGTGAGGGGTGCATGAAAAAAGGCACATATAGGCGATATGTCACAGCATCACTAAACCTTTAATTCTAAACAACTTTGAGGAATACCGACAGCGATATCAGGCGATTGTTATTGTCGCTAGGGAACAGACGCACGCAATGCGCAGAGTACAGAGCATTCAGCCTGGAACCAGTGGTTTTCGGTGAGCGAGAGCGACACGCTTCAGATCAACATGCGTGATCACGTTCATCCAATTTGCTTAAACTAAGCATTCTAAAGCGTTTTTTACAAGCAAGGATTCTTACACAGCAACTGTCTTTACAAAAGTCTGTGTAAGGGGGAAACATCTCAAACTTAATGACACATTTGGGGGCTCAAAGGCACATTTGGGGGCTCCCTCTGTTTTCGCGGCACTTTGCTATCTCTCTGTGACGGTGCTGCGCGCATCAGTTCCCCGCATTCGTCAGAAGTTGATGCCCAAATTGACACAGGGAATAAAAAGATTAAACTTCAGTCATGTTGATGTTGTGAAACACTATCAAAATGTCCACCGTTGATTATATTAGACTTCTGTTTTCAATAGCGATTTTAACTCTTAATATAGGAAGTCCTCGGCTATGCAGAGACCATTATTAATCACAAATCTAGTGTACATAGTTTAACGTTGGGAAATGCAGTCTTGAATTTACATTTAGTCATTTAGCAGACGCTTTTATCCAAAGTATTCATGTTTGCGTTTTTCATGTTCCGATCACAGTGATCTTCGCAAAAACATCTGATTATGCAAAAACAGAAATATAGAGTAATTACTTTGAATATTAATGGGTTACTAAATCTGATTAAAAGAAGCAAACTAGTGGCTAAAATTAAAAGAAAAAACCAACAGATAATCTTCTGGCAAGAGACTCATCTTTCTGATACAGAACATAGGAAATTAGAAACAATGGGATTTAAGGTTTTCTTTTCCTCATATAATAATGGTTGTAAACGAGGAATAATGACATTAATCTCAAATAAAATCAACTTCCATTTAATTTCTAAGATTACTGATAAAGAAAGGCGATATAACTTAATTAAAGAAACTATCGACCAATACAAAGTTACATTAGTTAGTATATATAGACCACCTGAAAAAGACAAAGCATTTCTCAAAAAAATAGTAAGTGTTATAGCCAAGAAGGCTTCAGGTATGTTGATCTGTGGGGGAGACTGAAATGTACAACTTTAGCCTAAATTAGACTCATCGTCTAATAAGCAAATAATCAAGAAACTAGACAAATCAGATATTTGATGAAAGAATTAGGCTCGATATATGTATGGAGAGACATATACCCTCTTAAAAAAGAATATACTTTTTTTTTCTTCCGCCCACATTTCTCATTCTAGAATTGATTTTTTATTTTATTTTTATGTTTGGGTCAGATCAACAAAAATAAAAGACTGTAAAATAGGAACAAAGGACATCTCAGACCATGCAGGAGTATATTTAACAGTTTACCTGGACAATAAACCCAGTAAGACATTTTGGCGATTTAACCCTAATCATTTGAATGATTTAACGCGAGTAGAATATGTTAAAAAAGAACTATTAGACTATTTAAAACATAATGATAATGGAGAGGTGTCACCTAGTATTATATGGGACACAGCTAAAGCTGTTACGCGAGGTAAACTTATAATGTGGGGATCAAGGAAAAAAAAAAACTGAATTACATAAATAATCTAAATATACAACTTGAAGAATTAGAGACTAAATATGGTAATAAGAAAGATCCAGATATTTTAACAATAGGGTTAGGGTTAAAGAAGTTAAAGAAGAACTCAATAAAATGTTTGATGAGCAAGTACAAATAAAACTTACATTTTAAAATTTTATGAAAATGGTCCAAAAAGCTCCTGGCATGAAGCATAAAGAAACGACAGGCAGAGAGGAGGATATTTAAAATCAAAGATTACAAAACTAAAACGATATGTTAGACATAGATGGCTTCTCTGCAGAATGGTATAAAATATTCAAAGAACAATTGATGTAAATGCTTTTTGAATGCTGTAATCATACCTTACATGAGTAACATGTACATAACTTACATCTGATATAACAACATATCAGATATGTTGGAGTTCAAATCGCTGCATACCTATAAGATATCTATAAAATAAAATAATTCCCCATTACAGAAACCATGAAAAAGTTTTTGAACAGACGGCTCCTTCAACCTTTAGATCTATACAATTGAATAGATAATAAGGATGAATATATTACCAAGCCTACCTTTTCTGAATTGGAAGGTTTTCAACAACTTTCAAATATATATATATATATATATATATATATATATATATATATATATATATATATATATATATATATATATATATATATATATATGTGTGTGTGTGTGTGTGTGTGTGTGTGTGTGTGTATGTGTATATATATATATATATATATATATATATATATATATATATATATATATATATATATATATATGTAACTTGGATAAAAAAGGCTTTTTCCATTACCTTCAAGTTACACACTACTTCAATAAAAGCATAAGAGATTTAGAAGACATAAAAACAACAAGAGTGCAGGTATTTATAAATGCTTACAAAAAATAAAGATTAATAAAAAAAACTAGTATCAAGAATTTATTCCTGTCTGACATTAACATAGAAACACTCAACAATGTGTATCAGACAGAAATGGGAAGGAGAAGCCAATATAATAATAGCAAATGAGGAATGGTTAACTATTTGGGAAACACAGATGATCACAATTAATTCATAGAGGGTATTTATTAGGAAAATGTAATCAGGTTCTTTATGACATCTAAAATAAAATACTTTTAAACTAGAGATCAAAATATGGTGAAGGATGGAGAAAATGTGAAAATGTATTGGCAGATCATTTCAAAATATTTTGGAACTGTAATATTATACACAAGATTTAAATAGAGATAAATCTAATTATGGGATTAATGTAATTTTAAAACTATGTACCTGAGAATTTACTCTGCAGAAATACCAAAAATTATGTGTATCTTCTTAACGCACTACTCACAACTAGCAAAAAGGCCATTTCAAAGAAATAGCTCAAGGAAGATCCTCCATCTGTAGGCGAATGGTATGATATTGTTAAAGAGGTGTATGATATAGAAGTACTGACATTTAACTTGAGACAACAAGCCTATAACATTTCTGCATATTGGGATAAATGGTTGAGAAGAAAAGTTGTTTTAATTTGTTTTAATTTCATTGTGGTGCTTTTATTGTTTACAAGTTTGGAGCCTGTTGATCTTTGACATGTAACCCATTTTTTATTGCTCTGTTTGGTTTGTTCTAAACTGTTTTGAAAAAGGAAAAAATAAAAGTTGGCTCATGTATCATCATCATTCTGACGCAAGCTCACAGCGTTCAGCATGTAGTTTTGCTGCTGTTGGATCAAAAACAACAGCTGCCATTCATGTTCAAACACTTCAAAAATAATTATATAGGCCGTTCTGTCTTTATAAATAATGTCTTACATTTTACATTGAATTCTGTCCAAAATAGATTGACTTTTGTCTCTTTGCTAAAATAAATTATTATTGTATTTGACTGTAACTATCTTTTTTTAATTAGGCTAGCTGCCTTATTCTCTTCAAAGACCAGCTCTCATACAGAGATCATTATTTCAGTGTTTTTCCAGGATATACCCACTGCGCCACCGTGCTGCATCTTATGGATGTTTATTAAAAACAAGTTATGTAATATCAATTGTTTCATACCTTTGCTTTGACCTTAATAAAAAAATTCAGATTTGGAACTTTTAATGTAGACATTGAGAACCCTTGTTTCAGGCTATCATTAACAGATCATGAGCCTACACTGTAAAAAATTGCTGTTAAAAAACGGTCAGATTCTACAGTAAAATAATGTTTTTTCACTAAAACAGTAATATTCTGTTAAAAACAGTGCTTTCTGGGTAACATTTTTGTTTTCGAGAAAGTAACCAACTGCAGAAAACTGTGAGCTAACAGAGTTCAGATTCGATGTTTTGAAGTCTGTGTTTGAAATCACGCTTTGTGTCCTTGTTCACTACTTCATACACTAGTTAACTAATATAGTTCACCTGACAGTTTTAATGAACACTAATGAGTGGATTCAGACACTGATGAACACCTGCTGTTAATAATCACAATTACTGAAGGAAAGAGAAACAAGAAACACAAACAGTGACTTGAGTTACAACATAAAATAAAATAAAATAAAATAAAATAAAACAGCTTTAGTCTCAGCAGAGGATCATTAAACAACTTCACAAACAACAGCAGACACACTTATTACTGACTGATTTGACTATCCATACTACTCCCATTGAGATCCAACAGAAATTAAGGTGTTTTTTGTGTCACCGTAATGGAGTGAGGGCCTGATTTAGTTGGGCTCTTCACCCTTGAACTCATTTAATAAGACTTTTGAACTGCTATAATGCAGAATTTACAAAACGTTTGAACTATAGCAATAAAGTTTGGAAGTCAATAAATAGAGAAATCTATTTGTCTGAAATTTGTTCTGATAAATGTTTTATTATAAATCTGGAAGAAAGACCTCATGCAATAGATTTTATGCTTAGTTGCAGGTATTAATTTAATTAATGAGAAGTGGAAACAGAAAAGATACCTCCGTAATTACTTAAAAGTTAAGAAATAACATACAAAAACAGTTCAGTCATGACAAATACACTCTCAGACCTCATGAATCTGACCTTGTATCTCAATAATGGTAAAATCTCAAATGTTTTATGCTGCAATGCATGCTGGGAGTGGCACGGTACAAATATCCCAGCATGCATTGTGGTATAAATAAATGTTGTATAATGGTCTAACACTTTTCTTTATTTGTGTTTGATTCTGCTGTTGTTTATGTTTAGACTTTCAGTTGCCTGTTTGTGAGTTAAACTGTTAATTTTGTTAGTTGTCACCATTATTGAGGTTCATATGCTGATTATTGATGTCTGTTTGAGTGCGATTTACGCCATAGAGCAGTGTTATTGTCCAAGATATTCTTAAAAACTTCCAGAAATCATTGCCATATATAGATATATTATGTAAAACAATAGATTTAACATTGAATAGGAGCAGTGAATTTTATTATACTAAATGAGAACAGACTCTGCCATTTAATAGCAACATGAACATCACCAGATCTTATTTAGGTTTTTGGCTGGCTTGCCTCAACAAAGGAGCTTTTTAAACAAAGTTCTTAACAATTGCAGCAGCCAAGATATACAAAAGTTAAAAATGACAGGGCTAAGAGCCCAACTAAAGCAAACTCTTTTCTCCATGATGGTGACGTAAAACTTTAACTTTTTCTCAAGAAGAACTTTAGTAGATGTTATACAAAAATACATGTATTAAGTAATAAGTGTAGCTGGTGATGATGTTTGTAGAGTTGTTTAATCATCCGCTGATCATTTAAATGATTTAATCATTTGTTGTTCTTCAGGTTATTTCATTATAAAGCTGTGACTAAAGTTTTGTATGTTCTGTTCTTGTTTTTTCCCTTCAGTATTTCTACATTTGTTCATTGTTAATCCTCAATTATCATTTAATTAGTCATTTAATTAATTAATTCACTTCAGCTTTGCTCCATGTTTCTTGAACACTCAGTAGTGTGGACACTTCAATAAAAACTGAAGTATATGCTCTGGGGTTTAAAGGGTTAAAGGTGTGAGAGGTAAAAACACAGTGTAAAAATGTATTTTAACAGTAATATACTGTTAATTTACACTACGGAAATAGACTGTAAAAAAAAACAGTAGATTGCTGGCAACCACAGCTGCCAGTAGATTACCGTTAAATCAAGGAAAAAACAGTATTTTACTGTAAAACCTGAAGCTAATTTCTTCTGTATGTCACCGTTGTGGAGGAGAGTAGAGCCAGTGTATGAGTTAAAGATGAACAACGAGCTGCTGATGTTATTCTGCATGTTTCTCTATTTAAAGATAGCGGCTGTTTAGTGGCTGATGCAGTAAGAATCTCTCTGGTGATTTCAGATTTACATGTATGTGTGCTGTTGTGAAAAATAAGACATTAGAGTTAAACCGAACTTTTCTAATTAACTAAAATAAGTTATCATTATAAGTATGCTTCTAAGCATATATAGCACATTACTTCATAAACTCATTCAGCAGTTGACCAAGTTGAGGCAGTTGCTTTCAGTGAGCAAAATGAGTTAACTTGAGTATTGTGTAAATCAATGTAGTCCATGTATTTTTACAGCAACATACTGTAAAATAACAGTACATTGCTGGCAACTGCAGCTGCCAGTATTTTACTGTTTTTTAACTGGACAATTTTTAACAGTGTAGAAATCTGCACTGGACTATTTTTTTCAGTCTGATTCCCACTGGGTTTTATTTTGCACCCAATCGCCCCTGCTATTTATTCACTCTTTGTTTATTTAAAACAAAATTCTTCTGACTGTTAATTCCCTGTTAAGACAGCGGTGAAGCCGAATGGTCTCTCTTTGCTGAACCTTTATGTTCTGTGCAGATCTGGGTCAGTCGGCATGAATATGGTTTCATTTTCCACACTGGGGCTGATAACAGAGTTCTCTGGAATTATTGTAAAAAATGCATTGTTGCCTTGGTAATGTAAGCGTAATTTCAACAAAAAATGTGAGAAAGTGGCATGAGAATAATGTCAAATGTGCGAGTCTTGTAAAATAATAAAAATTCTACATATATCCTCCAATTTTCATTTTAATTTGAAGCAAGCTAACAAAAAAATACAAGACATTTTGTAAAAATGTACCAAAAGTTTAAAATATTCATTTAACAGTTTAATTGTTAATAGAAAAATATATTTGTATAAATATACAATGCTTAGCACTGTTGACCGCACAGCAAGAAGGTCACTGGTTCGAGTCTCGACAGGGTCAGGAGTGTTTCTGTGTGGAGTTTGCATGTTTTCCGTGTGTTGGTGTGGGTTTCCTCCAGGTGCTCCGGTTTCCCTCACAGTCCAAACACATGCGCTATAGGGGAATTTAATTTACTAAAATGGCCGTGGTGTGTGTGTGAATGAGAGTGAATGGGTGAATGGTGGAAGAGCATCCACTGCGTAAAATATATGCTGGACTAGTTGGCAGTTCGTTCTGCTGTGGCGACACCTGATAAATAAGGGACTAAGCCAAAAGAAAGATTAATAAATGAGTTTTAAGACTGTCTGGACTCGGCCGGACTCGGATGTTAAGGACTCGGACTTAAGTCCGACTCAACCCCTTTTGGACTCGGACTTGGACTTGTACTCGACTGGTTAAGGACTTGGTCTCGACTTGGACTCGACAAAGGTGGACTCGACCCCAACTCTATAAGGCGCTAACGAACTTCTTCCAGACTCTAACCATCACTATAAAATAAATATTCAACACAAATGTTAATTATCAGTAAGAAAAAAGTCGGGAACATTTGAATGTAATATTCGAGTGCTTTTAAGGACTAAATTTACCTGAAATTGGCAAAAGCAGCTGCATGAGCAACTTTGTTGACAGCCAGATTGAGTGAGCGCCATTGCTTAGGGATTAGGGAGTCGACTCCAAAAGAGTCGATTTCTCGATTCCTCAATGGACATTGTGCTGTAATCGGTCTTTGTCAGGTGATGTCACCGTTGTAAACACCGAGTTGCATTGTGGGACATAGCCGCCATTTGTGTTGTATCCGAGTTAACGTGAGCTGTTATGTGGCTTTAGCGTCTTTCGCAGAGTAAATACAGTGTTACGTTCTTGTTGTGTTAAGGGCTGTAATAGTAAATCACACGATCGAAAAGGTAATAAATGATCACGACGACATATTTTAAATTTCCCGCTCGGAAGAAAGTATATTGACAGACTGTAGCAGTAACAACAGACACATCGGGTGTTCTGGCCAGCTGCATTAAGACGCAAAATATATCTTCATTTCTCCGTTTATGCTCTCAACATTATCACAAAGGTAAGTACGAAAGATTATTTAAGTAACTTTACAACTGTCATTGCTTGAGCTTCAAATAATTTTATTAATTCAATGTAACACTTTAGTTTTGGGGGTAGAACTGCATTTAAATATTTACGAATCAATTTAGTGCTTATGGAATTAAGATGGTAAAGTATTTTATTGGAAAAATATTGTAAAATACTTTTTTACAACTTAGATTTGCTGATGTACTCACTCCCTGACAAAAAGTACATTTTTGACTGTCCTTTTTCTGAAAATAAAGTTTTTTGTTGAAATCATTCCCTTAAATGTTTTAAATCTCCAGGCTGTAACTTCATGAAACTGCAGTTAAAAAACCCAGTTCTTTTCCACTGTAGAAAAAATATAAATATATTGGATGACAAAGTTAATGCTTAAAAGTTAAAAATTCAATTCAGGTTTATTATGCTCAAATATGTCATATTTTTCATAAGCATGTAGCATTATAGTACATTTATTTTTTACTTATTCTTTCTGTGTTATATTTTTTGCTGTATATACATTTCTAACTTTGTCATTGCCAGCCAAGCTTCATATGACCCAGACTGAGCAGCATCTCTACATCTGGGCCACACAGAAACTACACAGACAGACACTGCACACTCTGCAAGACAAACTTAGAGGAGGGAAAGAAAACCAACACTGCAGTCAGCTGAAGATGTGGACGACCAACATGCTGAGAAGGAGACACTTGAGGTTGAAGATGGTGACAGATACTGATGAGAAGACACACAACACTAAGGAGGTAGCTGAGACAAACAATGTAAATTGTGTATAGACACGTGTAGAAGTAAACCACCTGTTGGAGGAGAACTGACAGCTGCTGTGTGAACTTGAAGGATACAGGATGTCTGATGGATTTTGTAACAAGAATGATGCTAAAGTACCAAACAGTAAAAAAAAAAAAAACCCACACAAAATCTTAATAACAAGCACAGAGCCATAAACATGATACTCCCTTGTGAAGGTGAAGATGTCACATTACAGCATAGGATTGTAACTGTCAAACAAGCCAACGTTCGACTGAAGTGTAGAAGAGCTGTAGATGTCAATAAGAGTTAAAAGCCCAGGTGTATAAATGTTTTTTTGTGCATAATAGCTACATTATTTAAAAAAATTCCAATTTCATTTTTGTAACTGTTTTCTTTTGCTATGTGTATGAGTGTGTTTTGCTGATGTTTCATCCTGTCTTATGTAAACAGTATGAGGCATTCCTCCAGAAATGACTTTTCCCTCAGTGCCTGAATAAAAATATAATTTGTATAAATGTAAATAAATGGAGGATGACTTAAAATGTGTTATCTCATTTATTGTTTATGTTCTTCACAATCACAAAACTGGTACATCAGAACCAAATACAAGGTAAGCAGTTATTACTTGAACTAAATCCTTTAAAGAACTGAGACAAGTGCTTTTGCTTAAAGTTAAACAATAAGTCAATCAGTAGTTTGAGCTAAATAGTTCACCCACAAATTTAAAGTCACTTACTATTTACCTGCCATCAAGTGGTTCTAAACCTTTGAGTTTATTTTTTCTCTTTACACTAATAAAGATATCATAAAGTAAGCTGAATGTCACAGTGTAAAACTAAAAGACTGTGACTAACAAACACGCATCACATTGCACTCACTTTTAAACATGGACCTTTGTGTTATTTGTATTGTGCATGTGTGTGTTTGTGTAATGTGTATATGTTGTTTTTTTTCTGTCCAGATTAGCATTGTGTTTATGTAAAAATTTTACTTTTATGTCAAACAATAGCCCATATGAACACTGAAATAACCACAGACACATTTTCTTTCAAACTTCATTTATTAACCAAACATATAGAGTTTACATATACTTACCAGTTTCCTATTCTCAGCACCAAACCTGTTTAACTTTCAAACAAAGCCATTTATACAGATTTTCCCGCCTTCACTTTGGAGCAGCCATTTTCCATAACATCATCAGAGTCACAACCCCCTGGTCAGTATATAAAAATCACAGTTTTGTTGTTTAAATTTGTATTGGTTATTTGTTGTGTTGTATTTTGAGTTTTGTATGCATATTCATTTACTTGCATTAATTTATATTTCTGTTGAATGTCTTTTTATGTATTTTTTTTTGTCTACATGGTAACCCACTACCATTAAAATGGTTTAACCCATGGGCGGGGCCAATACAATAAAATGGCCCCAAACATTCACTTGGTGTGGGTAGTTGTAGGAGAAGGTTGTGTTTTGTCAACAGTTTTGGTAACAGTTTTTGTTCAGGTCATTTACTTGATTTAGCTGAACAAGCCTGTATATACATTGTAAATATTGAATAGTTTATTTTTCTTTATTGTTATTTTGTCACTTTCACATGTTTTGCTGGATTTTTGTTTTCACTTTGTGTAAATAAATCACTCTTCACTTTCACCAGCGGCTTCTGTGACACCTTTTTGCCTCCATCCACCCGGTCAATCGTAACACTGAAAATCTGTAATTGAAATTGTAGAAAAACCAACAAATACAATGGAAGTCAATATTTACAGGTTTTCAGCTTTTATCATAATATCTGTATTTGTGTTCAACATATCTTAATATTTGGGTGTATTATTTTATCTAATGTTTATTTTATTTAATGTTCTCTATGCACTCAATGTATTTGACTAAATAAAATTATGATAGTATTTACATTTTTTGTTCTGTTGCTTTCATTACATTTATGGTTCATATTTGTAAAATACTTCAGATACAAACATCTATCCAATAGTTTGTAAATGTAAGTATTAGATGTATCTAATGAAAAAAACAAAAAAATGCAATACATAATTACAAATACTTACTGTGGTTTAATGGGGTTCAAACTAAAACAATGTATATTAAGACATTGATGATATACAGTATGACATGTCATTATCAGCAATGAGGAGTCTGCGGCAGCGCACTCCGTTGGTTTGCAGTTAATTCAAACCGATCTATACCCTGCATGTAAGTCAGTTTATCAAAATAACGATCCCTGGCATGTTTGTTTAGTTTATTGCGGTACCGCGTGCTCTTGATTTTCTTGTACTTCTTCAGCTTGACCTTTTTATGGCATGTATCTCTCTTGCGTTATGTGTCTCTCTGAAGTTGTCACGCAAAGCGAAACCACAAAAATGGCGCCGGTGTGACGTCACACACAACAAACGCACGTGACTGACAAAGACCGATACAGTCTCCTCGGGCTGCCCCTCGTGTTGCTCTGTGTGTGCTGTTCCTGATGTTTACAAACTGACTGAGAGGTGGGGATGACAGACCATGAATGATTTTATACAACAGGCAAATGTTTGAGTACTTAATGACATTTTCCCAGCTTAACAGTTTATGTTTTTGCAAAATGCTACAATGATGATGTCTTAGAGGCTTTTTCTCCAGTATTTTAATTGACTGTTTGTAAAGTGACTCTATGGGTTTTAGTGTTGTTTTGTTTGCTTGTGACCAGGTTGTTAGACAGTAGGTTATATGTGATAAAATCATTGAATGCATGAATATTTAAGCTGCCTGCAATGATAAATGTGATCTTATATTGAATTTACCACGGTTACATACCTTTTTAATTTGTGATTTAAATGTTAATTTAGAGTCAATTTGCACCCCAAGATATTTAAAATCAGATACAATTTGTAATTTGTCCCCATCCACGTATATGTCTGTTAGATTATTTACTATGTTTGTTTTAGAAAAGTACATTGCAACAGTTTTGCTTACATTCAGTTTTAAACAAGACTGGTTTAACTATTCTGACACATGAGCCATAGCTTGTGTAAGTTTTTCTGCTACTTGGGTCGTGTTTTTACCATGTGTATAAATAACTGTTTCATCTGCATACATCTGAATCAGGATATTTTGACAGACTGAAGGAAGGTCATTTATGTAGAGAGAAAATAACAAAGGTCCCAAAATGGAACCTTGAGGTACACCCGTGGGCAGAGAGAGCGGGGAAGAGTGATAATTATTAATTCTCACTGATTGTGATCGATTTGATAAATATGATTCAAACCACTTCAATGACTCTGGTGACATATTAAATTTAGTTAATTTGGACAATAATATTTTATGATTTACAGTGTCAAAAGCTTTTTTCAGGTCAAGAATCACAGCACCAACTACACCACCTTTATCCAGTAGATGTTTAATATTTTCTATGAGAAAACAATTTGCAGTTTCAGTGGAGTGTTGAGATCTGAAACCGAATTGCATTGGATGAAGAGAAAATGTAGTGGTGTTTAGATGTTTAATTAATTGATTGGCAATGAGTTTCTCTGCAACTTTAGACACAGTGGGAATAATACTGATTGGCCTATAGTTGGAAAGTGAATAATGATCCCCGTTTTTAAAAATTGGAATGACAGCAGATGACTTCCATACACATGGAAATATTGCTTCAGAAATGGAACGATTGAGAAGTTTAGTTATTGGGGTTAATAGTGTAGAACTAAGTTCTTTCAACATAAGAGAGTCTATACCAAAAGTTTCTTTAGTTCTGGAGGATTTGAGAGATTTTATTGCCTGTAAGGCATCAGATTCTGAGATATTACTTATGCTGAAAATTGGCTGTGAACTATTTAAAGAGCACATGTTAGAAATTTTTGATGGACACAATGGGACCATATTTGAAACTGAGTTAATAAAAAATTATTAAAGGCCTCTGCAATTTTGCAGGCGTTATTTGTGATATGCCCATCTATCATAACTTCCAACATCTTTTTGTTTTTTGTATCATGTCTAACAACTTTTTTTAGTTGGTTCCAGATTGTTT
This sequence comes from Danio rerio, assembly GCF_052040795.2. NCBI lineage: Eukaryota > Metazoa > Chordata > Actinopteri > Cypriniformes > Danionidae > Danio > Danio rerio. Next base: position 49,767,562 of record NC_141024.2, on the reverse strand, counting down.
TAGAATCCCCTTTTGCTTTTTCTATTAATGTTAGGAAATAATCAGCTTTGGCTTTTCGTATGTTTTTTACTACTCTATTTCTTAATGTTGTAAACATGTTTCTATCACTAGCCGATTTACTCTTAATTACTTTTTTAACGCAAAATCTCTCTCTTTCATTAGTTTTAGTATGTCAGAGTTAATCCAGGGTAGTATATTTTTATTGTGTTTGCATTTAAGTTTAGTGCTGAATTCTTTACTGTTTTCTCGATTGTTCCTACAAAAGATCCACGGTCCTTTTCAAGATCAGTACCCAGTAATAGTCTGTCCCAGTCAATTTGCTCTACAGCATTTTTAAATCCGTCCCTTCTATTTCTTGGTATTCCTATAAATTCATGTTCTCTGGCAGAAAATTTAAATCTCTTTTTGGAGAGTTTTCTGGCCACAAGTGTCAAATTGTGGTCAGAAATGCCAGCTAACATATTATAGGTTTTAATTATCCTTTCAGGTCGGTTGGTAAATATTAGATCAATCTGAGTACTACTTGAAGTGGTGATTTTTGTGGGACCATTTATCATTTGAACAAGGTCAAATTTGTCAGTTATTCTTTTAAGTTTGTTTCTACAAGATGTATCCTCCCAGTTTATGTTAAAATCCCCTAAAATAACAGTTTCTTTATTTAAGTTACTTTCTTTAAGTAACTTTTCAAACCTATCATAAAAAGTACCATCCGAGGATGGGGGACGATAAATCACAATGATTTTAAATGACATTTGGGGTGATAGTCTGACATTTAAACCCAAGCATTCGAATTCATAATCACAAAGCCAATTAATTTCCTCACATTGGAGATTATCTTTTACATATATCATAACACCACCACCTTTTGCTCCTTCTCTGTCTTTCCTGAACATTGTATAGCCAGATATGTTAAATGCCGCAGAAGGGGCATATTTGTACAGCCATGTCTCAGATAGGCAAAGGTAGTCCAGGTTTGAGTTAGTTAACAGATGGGTAATTTGTTCAGATTTAGATAAAATGCTTCTTATATTTAAATGCCTACCTAAAAGACCTTTGGGTTTCATTTTAGGGTCCCACACAATTTTTGAGTTATTAACAGTGTTAAAGAACGCATGTTTCCGGTTTTTGACAACCCCTGGGTTGAGCCGTTTCCTGTTTACACTGTTCGTTGCCATGGTGCTCGCGCTGTCATTCAAAAAAGTTTGTTGTTGTTGCTGCGTTTCTGGATCAGGTCTCTTGTTTCCACGAAACGCACACACCCGTCCAGCGAACTCCCGACCGAAGCTTCTGTCCGACATGCCGACACACAACCTCGGATGCGTTTTTTCCCCCTGCCGCTCGCCATCCAACCACCCCGGAACCGCGGCCGCGCCTTTCACACACTCTACCCCCTGGACAGACAGCTTGAGCGTATTTGGCGTCGGGCAGAGAGAAAGCAGAGAATTAGCCTGTTGTGCAGACGATAACAAAAGTGTACATGAAGAGCATACCTGTAAGGTAAGAGTAGCGCGTTTGTCCTCCGTTTGAGGGTTAGCCTCTCTCAGCGTCTTGAAGTGGTGCGGGCCTGGGCACGGGTCGATATCCCCAGATAACATCAAGCATATTGCGATAATAAGTCCTGTCCGTGACGATTGTGTAGTTGTCATTGCTTTTTTTTTCTTTGTGATCTTGTTATACAGCGATGGGTATACCATGGTCACAGCCAGTGCATAAGTTCCATAGCCTGTACTTGTCCTTGCCAGTTCGTTACCTTTTCGTTTGTAGCCCAGATCCTTGTATATATGCGGATTGTCATTATGATAAGACAGTGGATAGATGCTGCAAAACATCCGAACCGGATCCACACGAATAGCCGCTGTCAAGCTTGTAAAATAACAGTAGACTAGGAGTGTTATGACAACACCTGTTCCACCTGTCGCCATCTTGGCCTCAGCCAAGTTTCTTACCAGACAGGCACTTTGACCAACTAAGCCACAGCGCCAACGCTGAACAGGTGGCAAGACGTTTTTGCACACAGAGACTAAAAAAAGACAGCAAGTCTTAAAATGGCAAGCAAAGAGGTTGTTTAACTCTATTTGTCGCACTATTCATTACGCCTCAAAGCTATACAATTTTATAATTCATTCCGGTAAGCTCTATAAAACAAGCACACGCACCACCTGGACTAAGGCGCTGCTGGGATTAGAGGCCAGGATCTCCTGTTTACAAGACAGGCGCTTTGACCAGCTAAGCCACAGCTCCACAGAAATTCATGGTAAGAGACATTTGCCGGATAACAAAAATCGAAGAAGAAAAAATAATACACAACAAAAACCAGCATGTCAGGATGCAGAAAATGCTGACAAGACGGACGCGGTCTTTTAGAGTCTGGATGATCATGTCTCAAACCTGACCGGTAACCTGGCCTCTGTTCAAGATCAAAGCAAAAAGTGCATGAATTTATTTTTATTTAATCTATCCTAAATCATGTGTTAAGTGTTTTTTGGTACCTCCAGTTTTATTACATCCAAACCCAGAGTCAGCTCGGAAAATGGAAATCAGGACAAACATATGCTATCGGCCATTGAAAGAGTTTCAGATCAGAAAGCCACTCTCCCATAATCTGAGGGAAAGGTGCAGTTTGGATTTGAACCTAGCACCTGCTGTTCCCAAGATAGGTGCTCTGGCCAACTTAGTCTTAACACTAAAAGAAAAAACCTCTTGATACGATACTTCCAAACGCAGTTTCATCTAAGACAGTGGGGGGGAAGCAAAATTTACTGTGCTTTCTACTCAGTTACTTTGCACATGCATAAAGAGGCTCTTGTACGACAAATCCAAAAGGCGTGATCTTAACAATAGGTGGCAGTTACTTTTCCCCAAAACTACAGGTTGCCGACGAGTCATTCCTCAAGCCCACTAGGCCCTACATCGTTTTCTAATCTCCCTTATTTAAAACAGCTCAATTAAGTCATCGGCTTTATTGTAGAGTACCCCTAGTATCTGAGCCTGCACTGCGCAATGAAAGAAAGAAGCAAAAGGGGATGGACAGATGCCTAAAATGTTAGAAACGCACCACACCTTAAGTCAGTTAAGAAAAAGAGCAAAGCTTGCAACTCTGGTGGGACTCGAACCCACAACCTTTGAATGGCTCAGCTCACAGCCTAGAAGTCCAATTTGTCCAATGCGCTATCCATTGCACCACAGAGCCTGAGTGTTCTGCTTTCTGTAGCACTTTTGCACAGAAAGCACTTTTTAGTACTCTCTGGCCCATGAAAGAACAGCCAACGGCGTACATGGCACTGTTGGGAATCGAAGCCAGGATCTCCTGTTTACCAGACAGGCACTTTGACCAACTAAGCCACAGCGCCAAACAACCTTGACAGGGGTTAATTGTTTAATTTTCAAAAAAATAAAAAAAAACTAACAACGGTAGCGCTGCATGTGGGAATGTCTGGACTTGAAATATTAAAGTCCAATTGGTTAGGCAATACCACACTATGCTATATAAAGCCATCGTCCAAAGCCCTCTTGAACGAGCAGCGTTCTTAAGGATTTGAGTTTTGTTAAGAAACCGACTGCTAAACATCCCGCTGTGTAAACACTCGTTACTCTTAACAAAAAGCAGACATGAAACCTGTACATTAGGCACTGCTGAGATTTGAACCCAGGATCTCCTGTTTACTAGACAGGCGCTTTGACCAACTAAGCCACAGCACCAACGCTGAAGGTCAAGATGTTTTTGCACACAGAGACAAAAAAAAGACAGCAAGTCTTAAAATGGCAAGCAAAGAGGTTGTTTAACTCTATTTGTCACACTATTTATTACGCCTCAAAGCTATACAATTTTATAATTCATTCCGGTAAGCTCTATAAAACAAGCCCACGCACCACCTGGACTAAGGCGCTGCTGGGATTAGAGGCCAGGATCTCCTGTTTACAAGACAGGCGCTTTGACCAGCTAAGCCACAGCGCCACAGATATTCACAGTAAGAGACATTTGCCCGATAACAAAAATCGAAGAAGAAAAAATAATACACAACAAAAACCAGCATGTCAGGATGCAGAAAATGCTGACAAGCCGGACTTGGTCTTTTAGAGTCTGGATGATCATGTCTCAAACCTGACCGGTAACCTGGCCTCTGTTCAAGATCAAAGCAAAAAGTGCATGAATTTATTTTTATTTAATCTATCCTAAATCATGTGTTAAGTGTTTTTTGGTACCTCCAGTTTCATTACATCCAAACCCAGAGTCAGCTCGGAAAATGGAAATCAGGACAAACATATGCTATCGGCCATTGGAAGAGTTTCAGATCAGAAAGCCACTCTCCCATAATCTGAGGGAAAGGTGCAGTTTGGATTTGAACCTAGCACCTGCTGTTCCCAAGACTGGTGCTCTGGCCAACTTAGTCTTAACACTAAAAGAAAAAACCTCTGGGTATGATATTTCCAAACGCAGTTTCATCTAAGACAGTGGAGGGGGAGCAAAATTTACTGTGCTTTCTACTCAGTTACTTTGCACATGCATAAAGAGGCTCTTGTACGACAAATCCAAAAGGCGTGATCTCAACAATAGGTGGCAGTTACTTTTCCCCAAAACCACAGCTTGCCTTCGAGTCATTCCTCAAGCCCACTAGGTCCTACACCGTTTTCGAATCTCCCTTATTTAAAACAGCTCAATTAAGTCATCTGAGTGTTCTGCTTTCTGTAGCACTTTTGCACAGAAAGCACTTTTTAGTACTCTCTGGCCCATGAAAGAACAGCCAACGGCGTACATGGCACTGTTGGGAATCCTGCACTGCGCAATGAAAGAAAGAAGCAAAACGGCAAAACGGGATGGACAGATGCCTAAAATGTTAGAAACGCACCACACCTTAAGTCAGTGAAGAAAAAGAGCAAAGCTTGCAACTCTGGTGGGACTCAAACCCACAACCTTTGAATGGCTCAGCTCACAGCCTAGAAGTCCAATGCGCTATCCTTTTTTTTTTTTTATTAGAAAAATTTTTCAAATTTTACAATACATACATTTAAAAACATTTAAAACATCAGTTCAGAAGCATATTAAAATATCATTTACAAACATTTCTTAAGACATTATGTTGGTATCAAAACAGGAAAACAACAAGCATAATCATTCTGGCAAATCTATTTTTAAACCATCTATTGAGTACATAATATAAGGAGTATTCAACATAAACGTTTTGTAAAATCCAGTCTCTTTTTCTTGCATTCTAAAATATTGTTCCACAGTTTTTATATAGTTTTCCAGTTTTCTTTTATACATTTTCCATAACTCTATTTTAGCATTTTTATTTTTCACAACGTTTCTTCTTTCCCAAATTACAGTTCTTGCAACTGATAGAAACAAATTGGCAATTCTTGTTTTACTTCCATTAAAACCAAATAAAAATATTTTATACCATTCTGTCTCCTCCTCAATCTGCTCTGTTTCACTTGGCATCATTTGTTTCATCATTTCTTTTAACTTTGCCATAAATGTATTTAATTCAACACATTTTAAAAACAAATGCATAATACCGTCATTTTCCATACCACATATTTTGCATAATGCATTCTCACTGCTTCCAATTTGTGCCAGTTTTGTTTCAGTGAAAATAACATTATGTCTGATAAAATAATCCAACGTTTCAATTTTTACGTCTAAATATTTCCATTTTAAATTTTTCCAGATTCCCTCTTCATCTATTTCCACAAAGATTTTTTTTCCAAAATTGTTATGCACTTTGTTTCTGAAACAAATGTAGAAATTTTAGAGAACACATTCTTGAAAATCCTTCTCATTTTCCTTTAAAATCACTTTCACATTATCATTGCTTTCATTATTTTGTTCAATTTTAACTATCCATTCTTTAGGTATTGCACTTTTCACTATTTCAAATTGTTTTACCAGAGTTTCTCTTTTGACATCTTCCCCAATCTCATCCATGGCATCCACAATTACTTGGTTGGTAAAAACCCTTCTTTAATCTCATATAAAACATCCTTAACCTGACAAACACCTGCTTCCAACCAATATTTAAAAGATACTTCTTTCTCGTGTTAAAATATTAGCATTTAAAAACAAAGGTTGATTTAATAACATGTTCCTCCCTTCAGGTTTAAAATCTACGTGACTTAAAAACTCACTCCATGCTTGTAAAACTTTCCTATAAAAATCAGGAATCCCAGTCATCATGCTTTGTTTCAGTTTCATCCATAAAATATCATCATTCATATTAAAACCCCCACATTTGTTAAGATAAAACCTCATTACATACGAGGATGGGACTCAAACCCACGCGTGCAGAGCACAATAGATTAGCAGTCCATCGCCTTAACCACTCGGCCACCTCATCACGTACTTTCCTTCTTCTCGGTGGAGGCTGGACTGTGGCACATATTTGTATATTTATGTTTCTGCAACTATTTTCGGTCAGATGACTTTCAGTTTTGACATATGAACGACAGATCAAATGAACGACAAAAATGGGATTTGATGGACTCTTCCACCTCGTCATGTATGTACTCACTTTCATGATGGGGGCTGGAATATGACATTTCTGTATATATTGGCTGCTATTTTCGGTAAAGATGACGTTAAATTTTGCAACAACATCCTTCAAAACGATAAGAGCGTGCGAGTAAAACACCTTCCACGGAAGCACTGGACTCTTTCAAACGCCAGAGCATTTGAACGACAAGGATGGGATTCAATGGACCCTTCCACCTCGTCATGTATGTACTCACTTTCATGATGGGGGCTGGACTATGGCATATATGTTTGTATTTGCAGCTATTTTCGATAAAGTTGACATAAAATTTTGCAACAACATCCTTCAAAACGCTAAAAGAGTGAGAGTAAAAGAAATTCTACAGAAACACCATTATCTCTCGAATGCCAGAACACATGAGCGACGAGGATGGGATTCGAACCCACGCGTGCAGAGCACAATGGATTAGCAGTCCATCGCCTTAACCACTCGGCCACCTCGTCTTGTATTTTCCTTCTTCTCTGGTGGAGGCCGGACTGTGGCACATATTTGTAAATGTATGTTTCTGCAACTATTTTCGGTAAGATGACTTTCAGTTTTGCCGTATGAACGACAGAGCAAATAAACGACAAAAATGGGATTCGATGGACTCAGCCACCCCGCCATGTATGTACTCACTTTCCTGTTGGGGGCTGAACTATGGCATTTCTGTATGTATTTGCTGCTATTTTCGGTAAAGATGACGTTAAATTTTGCAACAACATCCTTCAAAACGATTAGAGCGTGCGAGTAAAACACCTTCCACGGAAGCACCGGCCTCTTTCAAACGCCAGAGCATTTGAACGACAAGGATGGGATTCGATGGACTCTTCCACCTCGTCATGTATGTACTCACTTTCATGATGGGGGCTGGACTATGGCATATATGTTTGTGTTTGCAGCTATTTTCGATAAAGATGACTTAAAATTTTGGAACAACATCCTTCAAAAAGCTAAAAGAGTGAGAGTAAAAGTCCTTCTACTGAAACACCATGATCTCTCGAATGCCAGAACATATGAGCGACGAGGATGGGATTCAAACCCACGCGTGCAGAGCACAATGGATTAGCAGTCGATCGCCTTAACCACTCAGCCACCTCGTCACATACTTTCCTTCTTCTCTGGTGGAGGCCGGACTGTGGCACATAATTGTAAATGTATGTTTCTGCAACTATTTTCTGTAAGATGACTTTCAGTTTTGCCGTATGAACGACAAAAATGGGATTCGATGGACTCGGCCACCCCACCATGTATGTACTCACTTTCATGATGGGGGCTGAACTATGGCATTTCTGTATGTATTTGCTGCTATTTTCGGTAAAGATGACGTTAAATTTTGCAACAACATCCTTCAAAAACGATTAGAGCGTGCGAGTAAAATACCTTCCACGGAAGCACCGGCCTCTTTCAAACGCCAGAGCATTTGAACGACAAGGATGGGATTCGATGGACTCTTCCACCTCGTCATGTATGTACTCACTTTCATGATGGGGGCTGGACTATGGCATATATGTTTGTATTTGCAGCTATTTTCCATAAAGTTGACATAACATTTTGCAACAACATCCTTCAAAACGCTAAAAGAGTGAGAGTAAAAGAACTTCTACAGAAACACCATGATCTCTCGAATGCCAGAACATATGAGCGACGAGGATGGGACTCGAACCCACGCGTGCAGAGCACAATGGATTAGCAGTCCATCGCCTTAACCACTCGGCCACCTCGTCACATACTTTCCTTCTTCTCGGTGGAGGCCGGACTGTGGGACATATTTGTATATTTATGTTTCTGCAACTATTTTCGGTCAGATGACTTTCAGTTTTGACATATGAACGACAGATCAAATGAACGACAAAAATGGGATTCGATGGACTCTTCCACCTCATTATGTATGTACTCACTTTCATGAAGGGGGCTGGAATATGACATTTCTGTATGTATTTGCTGCTATTTTCGGTAAGGATGACGTTAAATTTTGCAACAACATCCTTCAAAACGATAAGAGCGTGCAAGTAAAACACCTTCCACGGAAGCACCGGCCTCTTTCAAACGCCAGAGCATTTGAACGACAAGGATGGGATTCGATGGACCCTTCCACCTCGTCATGTATGTACTCACTTTCATGATGGGGGCTGGACTATGGCATATATGTTTGTATTTGCAGCTATTTTCGATAAAGTTGACATAAAATTTTGCAACAACATCCTTCAAAACGCTAAAAGAGTGAGAGTAAAAGAAATTCTACAGAAACACCATGATCTCTCGAATGCCAGAACATATGAGCGCCGAGGACGGGATTCGAACCCACGCGTGCAGAGCACAATGGATTAGCAGTCCATCGCCTTACCCACTCGGCCACCTCGTCATGTATTTTGCTTCTTCTCTGGTGGAGGCCGGACTGTGGCACATATTTGTAAATGTATGTTTCTGCAACAATTTTCGGTAAGATGACTTTCAGTTTTGCCGTATGAACGACAGAGCAAATAAACGACAAAAATGGGATTCGATGGACTCGGCCACCCCGCCATGTATGTACTCACTTTCCTGTTGGGGGCTGGACTACGGCATTTCTGTATGTATTTGCTGCTATTTTCGGTAAAGATGACGTTAAATTTTGCAACAACATCCTTCAAAACGATAAGAGCGTGCGAGTAAAACACCTTCCACGGAAGCACCGGCCTTTTTCAAGCGCCAGAGCATTTGGACAACAAGGATGGGATTCAATGGACTCTTCCACCTCGTCATGTATGTACTCACTTTCATGATGGGGGCTGGACTATGACATTTCTGTATGTATTTGCTGCTATTTTCGGTAAGGATGACGTTAAATTTTGCAACAACATCCTTCAAAACGATAAGAGCGTGCGAGTAAAACACCTTCCACGGAAGCACCGGCCTCGTTCAAACGCCAGAGCATTTGAACGACAAGGATGGGATTCGATGGACCCTTCCACCTCGTCATGTTTGTACTCACTTTCATGATGGGGGCTGGATTATGGCATATGTTTGTATTTGCAGCTATTTTCGATAAAGTTGACATAACATATGCCAGAACATATGAGCGACGAGGATGGGATTCAAACTCACGCGTGCAGAGCACAATGGATTAGCAGTCTATCGCCTTAACCACTCGGCCACCTCATCACATACTTTTTTTCTTCTCTGGTGGAGGCCGGACTGTGGCACATAATTGTAAATGTATGTTCCTGCAACTATTTTCTGTAAGATGACTTTCAGTTTTGCCGTATGAACGACAAAAATGGGATTCGATGGACTCGGCCACCCCGCCATGTATGTACTCACTTTCATGATGGGGGCTGAACTATGGCATTTCTGTATGTATTTGCTGCTATTTTCGGTAAAGATGACGTTAAATTTTGCAACAACATCCTTCAAAACGATTAGAGCGTGCGAGTAAAACACCTTCCACGGAAGCACCGGCCTCTTTCAAACGCCAGAGCATTTGAACGACAAGGATGGGATTCGATGGACTCTTCCACCTCGTCATGTATGTACTCACTTTCATGATGGGGGCTGGACTATGGCATATATGTTTGTATTTGCAGCTATTTTCCATAAAGTTGACATAAAATTTTGCAACAACATCCTTCAAAACGCTAAAAGAGTGAGAGTAAAAGAACTTCTACAGAAACACCATGATCTCTTGAATGCCAGAACATATGAGCGACGAGGATGGGATTCGAACCCACGCGTGCAGAGCACAATGGATTAGCAGTCCATCGCCTTAACCACTCGGCCACCTCGTCTTGTATTTTGCTTCTTCTCTGGTGGAGGCCGGACTGTGGCACATATTTGTAAATGTATGTTTCTGCAACTATTTTCGGTAAGATGACTTTCAGTTTTGCCGTATGAACGACAGAGCAAATAAACGACAAAAATGGGATTCGATGGACTCAGCCACCCCGCCATGTATGTACTCACTTTCCTGTTGGGGGCTGAACTATGGCATTTCTGTATGTATTTGCTGCTATTTTCGATAAAGATGACGTTAAATTTTGCAACAACATCCTTCAAAACGATTAGAGCGTGCGAGTAAAACACCTTCCACGGAAGCACCGGCCTCTTTCAAACGCCAGAGCATTTGAACGACAAGGATGGGATTCGATGGACTCTTCCACCTCGTCATGTATGTACTCACTTTCATGATGGGGGCTGGACTATGGCATATATGTTTGTATTTGCAGCTATTTTCCATAAAGTTGACATAAAATTTTGCAACAACATCCTTCAAAACGCTAAAAGAGTGAGAGTAAAAGTCCTTCTACTGAAACACCATGATCTCTCGAACGCCAGAACATATGAGCGACGAGGATGGGATTCAAACCCACGCGTGCAGAGCACAATGGATTAGCAGTCCATCGCCTTAACCACTCGGCCACCTCGTCATATACTTTCCTTCTTCTCTGGTGGAGGCCGGACTGTGGCACATAATTGTAAATGTATGTTTCTGCAACTATTTTCTGTAAGATGACTTTCAGTTTTGCCGTATGAACGACAAAAATGGGATTCGATGGACTCGGCCACCCCGCCATGTATGTACTCACTTTCATGATGGGGGCTGGACTATGGCATATATGTTTGTATTTGCAGCTATTTTCCATAAAGTTGACATAAAATTTTGCAACAACATCCTTCAAAACGCTAAAAGAGTGAGAGTAAAAGAACTTCTACAGAAACACCATGATCTCTCGAATGCCAGAACATATGAGCGACGAGGATGGGACTCGAACCCACGCGTGCAGAGCACAATGGATTAGCAGTCCATCGCCTTAACCACTCGGCCACCTCGTCACATACTTTCCTTCTTCTCGGTGGAGGCCATACTGTGGGACATATTTGTATATTTATGTTTCTGCAACTATTTTCGGTCAGATGACTTTCAGTTTTGACATATGAACGACAGATCAAATGAACGACAAAAATGGGATTCGATGGACTCTTCCACCTCATTATGTATGTACTCACTTTCATGATGGGGGCTGGAATATGACATTTCTGTATGTATTTGCTGCTATTTTCGGTAAGGATGACGTTAAATTTTGCAACAACATCCTTCAAAACGATAAGAGCGTGCAAGTAAAACACCTTCCACGGAAGCACTGGCCTCTTTCAAACGCCAGAGCATTTGAACGACAAGGATGGGATTCGATGGACCCTTCCACCTCGTCATGTATGTACTCACTTTCATGATGGGGGCTGGACTATGGCATATATGTTTGTATTTGCAGCTATTTTCGATAAAGTTGACATAAAATTTTGCAACAACATCCTTCAAAACGCTAAAAGAGTGAGAGTAAAAGAAATTCTACAGAAACACCATGATCTCTCGAATGCCAGAACATATGAGCGACGAGGACAGGATTCGAACCCACGCGTGCAGAGCACAATGGATTAGCAGTCCATCGCCTTACCCACTCGGCCACCTCGTCATGTATTTGCCTTCTTCTCTGGTGGAGGCCGGACTGTGGCACATATTTGTAAATGTATGTTTCTGCAACAATTTTCGGTAAGATGACTTTCAGTTTTGCCGTATGAACGACAGAGCAAATAAACGACAAAAATGGGATTCGATAGACTCGGCCACCCCGCCATGTATGTACTCACTTTCCTGTTGGGGGCTGGACTACGGCATTTCTGTATGTATTTGCTGCTATTAAAAGAACTCCTACAGAAACACCATGATCTCTCGAACGACAGAGCAAATGAACGACAAAAATGGGATTCGATGGACTCGGCCACCCCGTCATGTATGTACTCACTTTCCTGTTGGGGGCTGGACTACGGCATTTCTGTATATATTGGCTGCTATTTTCGGTAAAGACGACGTTAAATTTTGCAACAACATCCTTCAAAACGATAAGAGCGTGCAAGTAAAACACCTTCCACGGAAGCACCAGCCGCTTTCAAACGCCAGAGCATTCGAACGACAAGGATGGGATTCGATAGACCCTTCCACCTTGTCATGTACGTACTCACTTTCATGATGGGGGCTGGACTATGGCATATGTTTGTATTTTCAGCTATTTTCGATTAAGTTGACATAAAATTTAGCAACAACATCCTTCAAAATGCTAAAAGAGTGAGAGTACTTCTACAGAAACACCATGATCTCTCAAATGCCAGAATAAAGGAGCGACGAGGATGGGATTCGAATCCACGCGTGCAGAGCACAATGGATTAGCAGTCCATCGCCTTAATCTCTCGGCCACCTCGTCACATACTTTCCTTCTTCTCTGGTGGAGGCCGGACTGTGGCACATATTTGTAAATGTATGTTTCTGCAGCTATTTTTGGTCAGATGAATTTCAGTTTTGCCGTATGAACGACAGAGCAAATGAACGACAAAAATAGGATTCGATGGACTCGGCCACCCCGCCATGTATGTACTCACTTTCCTGTTGGAGGCTGGACTACGGCATTTCTGTATGTATTTGCTGCTATTTTCGGTAAAGATGACGTTAAATTTTGCAACAACATCCTTCAAAACGATAAGAGCGTGCGAGTAAAACACCTTCCACGGAAGCACCGGCCTCGTTCAAACGCCAGAGCATTTTAACGACAAGGATGGGATTCGATGGACTCTTCCACCTCGTCATGTATGTACTCCTTTTCATGATGGGGGCTGGACTATGGCAGATATGTTTGTGTTTGCAGCTATTTTCAATAAAGATGACTTAAAATTTTGCAACAACATCCTTCAAAAAGCTAAAAGAGTGAGAGTAAAAGTCCTTCTACAGAAACACCATGATCTCTCGAACGCCAGAACATATGAGCGACGAGGATGGGATTCAAACCCACGCGTGCAGAGCACAATGGATTAGCAGTCTATCGCCTTAACCACTCGGCCACCTCGTCACGTACTTTTTTTCTTCTCTGGTGGAGGCCGGACTGTGGCACATAATTGTAAATGTATGTTCCTGCAACTATTTTCTGTAAGATGACTTTCAGTTTTGCCGTATGAACGACAAAAATGGGATTCGATGGACTCGGCCACCCCGCCATGTATGTACTCACTTTCATGATGGGGGCTGAACTATGGCATTTCTGTATGTATTTGCTGCTATTTTCGGTAAAGATGACGTTAAATTTTGCAACAACATCCTTCAAAACGATTAGAGCGTGCGAGTAAAACACCTTCCACGGAAGCACCGGCCTCTTTCAAACGCCAGAGCATTTGAACGACAAGGATGGGATTCGATGGACTCTTCCACCTCGTCATGTATGTACTCACTTTCATGATGGGGGCTGGACTATGGCATATATGTTTGTGTTTGCAGCTATTTTCGATAAAGTTTACATAAAATTTTGCAACAACATCCTTCAAAACGCTAAAAGAGTGAGAGTAAAAGAACTTCTACAGAAACTCCATGATCTCTCGAATGCCAGAACATATGAGCGACGAGGATGGGATTCGAACCCACGCATGCAGAGCACAATGGATTAGCAGTCCATCGCCTTTACCACTCGGCCACCTCGTCTTGTATTTTCCTTCTTCTCTGGTGGAGGCCGGACTGTGGCACATATTTGTAAATGTATGTTTCTGCAACTATTTTCGGTAAGATGACTTTCAGTTTTGCCGTATGAACGACAGAGCAAATAAACGACAAAAATGGGATTCGATGGACTCAGCCACCCCGCCATGTATGTACTCACTTTCCTGTTGGGGGCTGAACTATGGCATTTCTGTATGTATTTGCTGCTATTTTCGGTAAAGATGACGTTAAATTTTGCAACAACATCCTTCAAAACGATTAGAGCGTGCAAGTAAAACACCTTCCACGGAAGCACCAGCCGCTTTCAAACGCCAGAGCATTCGAATGACAAGGATGGGATTCGATAGACCCTTCCACCTTGTCATGTACGTACTCACTTTCATGATGGGGGCTGGACTATGGCATATGTTTGTATTTTCAGCTATTTTCGATTAAGTTGACATAAAATTTAGCAACAACATCCTTCAAAATGCTAAAAGAGTGAGAGTACTTCTACAGAAACACCATGATCTCTCAAATGCCAGAATATAGGAGCGACGAGGATGGGATTCGAATCCACGCGTGCAGAGCACAATGGATTAGCAGTCCATCGCCTTAATCACTCGGCCACCTCGTCACATACTTTCCTTCTTCTCTGGTGGAGGCCGGACTGTGGCACATATTTGTAAATGTATGTTTCTGCAGCTATTTTTGGTCAGATGAATTTCAGTTTTGCCGTATGAACGACAGAGCAAATGAACGACAAAAATATGATTCGATGGACTCGGCCACCCCGCCATGTATGTACTCACTTTCCTGTTGGAGGCTGGACTACGGCATTTCTGTATGTATTTGCTGCTATTTTCGGTAAAGATGACGTTAAATTTTGCAACAACATCCTTCAAAACGATAAGAGCGTGCGAGTAAAACACCTTCCACGGAAGCACCGGCCTCGTTCAAACGCCAGAGCATTTTAACGACAAGGATGGGATTCGATGGACTCTTCCACCTCGTCATGTATGTACTCCTTTTCATGATGGGGGCTGGACTATGGCAGATATGTTTGTGTTTGCAGCTTTTTTCAATAAAGATGACTTAAAATTTTGCAACAACATCCTTCAAAAAGCTAAAAGAGTGAGAGTAAAAGTCCTTCTACAGAAACACCATGATCTCTCGAATGCCAGAACATATGAGCGACGAGGATGGGATTCAAACCCACGCGTGCAGAGCACAATGGATTAGCAGTCTATCGCCTTAACCACTCGGCCACCTCGTCACGTACTTTTTTTCTTCTCTGGTGGAGGCCGGACTGTGGCACATAATTGTAAATGTATGTTCCTGCAACTATTTTCTGTAAGATGACTTTCAGTTTTGCCGTATGAACGACAAAAATGGGATTCGATGGACTCGGCCACCCCGCCATGTATGTACTCACTTTCATGATGGGGGCTGAACTATGGCATTTCTGTATGTATTTGCTGCTATTTTCGGTAAAGATGACGTTAAATTTTGCAACAACATCCTTCAAAACGATTAGAGCGTGCGAGTAAAACACCTTCCACGGAAGCACCGGCCTCTTTCAAACGCCAGAGCATTTGAACGACAAGGATGGGATTCGATGGACTCTTCCACCTCGTCATGTATGTACTCACTTTCATGATGGGGGCTGGACTATGGCATATATGTTTGTGTTTGCAGCTATTTTCGATAAAGTTGACATAAAATTTTGCAACAACATCCTTCAAAACGCTAAAAGAGTGAGAGTAAAAGAACTTCTACAGAAACACCATGATCTCTCGAATGCCAGAACATATGAGCGACGAGGATGGGATTCGAACCCACGCGTGCAGAGCACAATGGATTAGCAGTCCATCGCCTTAACCACTCGGCCACCTCGTCTTGTATTTTCCTTCTTCTCTGGTGGAGGCCGGACTGTGGCACATATTTGTAAATGTATGTTTCTGCAACTATTTTCGGTAAGATGACTTTCAGTTTTGCCGTATGAACGACAGAGCAAATAAACGACAAAAATGGGATTCGATGGACTCAGCCACCCCGCCATGTATGTACTCACTTTCCTGTTGGGGGCTGAACTATGGCATTTCTGTATGTATTTGCTGCTATTTTTGGTAAAGATGACGTTAAATTTTGCAACAACATCCTTCAAAACGATTAGAGCGTGCGAGTAAAACACCTTCCACGGAAGCACCGGCCTCTTTCAAACGCCAGAGCATTTGAACGACAAGGATGGGATTCGATGGACTCTTCCACCTCGTCATGTATGTACTCACTTTCATGATGGGGGCTGGACTATGGCATATATGTTTGTATTTGCAGCTATTTTCGATAAAGTTGACATAAAATTTTGCAACAACATCCTTCAAAACGCTAAAAGAGTGAGAGTAAAAGAACTTCTACAGAAACACCATGCTCTCGAATGCCAGAACATATGAGCGACAAGGATGGGACTCGAACCCACGTGTGCAGAGCACAATGGATTAGCAGTCCATCGCATTAACCACTCGGCCACCTCGTCACATACTTTCCTTCTTCTCGGTGGAGGCCGGACTGTGGGACATATTTGTATATGTATGTTTCTGCAACTATTTTCGGTCAGATGACTTTTAGTTTTGACATATGAACGACAGATCAAATGAACGACAAAAATGGGATTCGATGGACTCTTCCACCTCATTATGTATGTACTCACTTTCATGATGGGGGCTGGAATATGACATTTCTGTATGTATTTGCTGCTATTTTCGGTAAGGATGAGGATAAATTTTGCAACAACATCCTTCAAAACGATAAGAGCGTGCAAGTAAAACACCTTCCACGGAAGCACCGGCCTCTTTCAAACGCCAGAGCATTTGAACGACAAGGATGGGATTCGATGGACCCTTTCACCTCGTCATGTATGTACTCACTTTCATGATGGGGGCTGGACTATGGCATATATGTTTGTATTTGCAGCTATTTTCCATAAAGTTGACATAAAATTTTGCAACAACATCCTTCAAAACGCTAAAAGAGTGAGAGTAAAAGAAATTCTACAGAAACACCATGATCTCTCGAATGCCAGAACATATGAGCGACGAGGATAAGAATCGAACCCACGCGTGCAGAGCACAATGGATTAGCAGTCCATCGCCTTAACCACTCGGCCACCTCGTCATGTATTTTCCTTCTTCTCTGGTGGAGGCCGGACTGTGGCAGATATTTGTAAATGTATGTTTCTGCAACTATTTTCGGTAAGATGACTTTCAGTTTTGCCGTATGAACGACAGAGCAAATAAACGACAAAAATGGGATTCGATGGACTCGGCCACCCTGCCATGTACGTACTCACTTTCCTGTTGCTATTTTCGGTCAGATGAATTTCAGTTTTGCCGTATGAACGACAACATCCTTCAAAACGATAAAAGCGTGCGAGTAAAACACCTTCCACGGAAGCACCGGCCTCTTTCAAACGCCAGAGCATTTGAACGACAAGGATGGGATTCGATGGACTCTTCCACCTCGTCATGTATGTACTCCTTTTCATGATGGGGGCTGGAATATGACATTTCTGTATGTATTTGCTGCTATTTTCGGTAAAGATGACGTTAAATTTTGCAACAACATCCTTCAAAACTATTACTACTCTAATTGTGAATCTTTATTGTTCCTGTTTCAATAGGGTGCTCTTGCTAAAAGGAGCAGTGGCAGAGAGAGACTTCCAGTGCAGACTTTGTTAAGATGCTGCAATCTAATCGTGGGAAAGACACTTGCTCCTGAGCAGATTTGAGCTTGGGGATGTGTTGCTGTCACACCAAGAAGTCTGCCGTGAGTCTCAAAGAACACATTATACTGACTAGATGCCAACTTAAATGTACTCTCTCATTTCTAGCGTCCACTGAAAACGAGCTGAACTCAAGCAGTTTGGCCGTGTTTAAAACCACATCTGGCAGCGGTGGGATTCGAACCCACGCCCCCGAAGAGACTGGAGCTTAAATCCAGCGCCTTAGACCCCTCTGCCACACTACCCTAGATGGATTAGCAGTGGTTCATTTTCTGCCCAATTTTACAGAAGCAGAAGAGCAGAGAGGACGCAGAGCTTCCTAGTGAAGCCCTTCAACTTTGGCCAAGGAGTCTACATTTGGATGCTAGCGGAAGCGTGCAGTATCACTTTGCAAGTCTGTTTGCTCAAGCAGAGAGGTCATTCTCAAGCATCCTAAAAGCAATGCCTGGCAGCGGTGGGATTCGAACCCATGCCCCCGAAGAAACTGGAGACTAAATCCAGCGCCTTAGATCCCTTGGCTACGCTATCCCAGATGACTCCATTCAGTGGTCCCTTTTCTTCTCAATTTTACGGAAGCAGAACAGCAGAGAGGACGCAGAGCTTCCTAGTGAAGCCCTTCAACTTTGGCCAAGGAGTCTACGTTTGGATGTGAGCGGAATCATGCAGTATCACTTTGCAAGTCTATTTGCTTAAGCAGAGAGGTCATTCTCAAGCATCCTAAAAAGGACTGCCTGGCAGCGGTGGGATTCGAACCCACGCCACCGAACAGACTGGAAGCTTAATCCAGCGCCTTAGACCGCTCGGCCACGCTACCTTGCCAAGTAGCTTTCCCTGAGCAGTTTTCATACCAACTTGTTTCAAGTAGCGCAACAGCGCTGGGAAATCAGTTCAATTTGGCCATGCCTTGCTGGAGCTCCTCCTCAAAGAAAGAGATCTCCTTAATACCAGCTTAGGAAGCACTCCCACCTTCCTGTCAACCACAGTTCTGTCTCTATTTGAGCACACCTCAAGGCATTTGAAGTCTACTCCAAATGGCAGCCAGCTGCGATGCATTTAAGCACCTGATTACAAGGTAACTGTTATTTCACAAAAGAGTGAAAGTTACTGATTCCATCACAGCAGACCCCACATTGTTGTTGTTATTATATTCAAATCCAGCTATAGAGTATTACTACTCTAATTGTGAATCTTTACTGTTCCTGTTTCAATAGAGTGCTCTTGCTAAAAGGAGCAGTGGCAGAGAGAGACTTCCAGTGCAGACTTTGTTAAGATGCTGCAATCTAATCGTGGGAAAGACACTTGCTCCTGAGCAGATTCGAGCTTGGGGATGTGTTGCTGTCACACCAAGAAGTCTGCCGTGAGTCTCAAAGAACACATTATACTGACTAGTTGCCAACTTAAATGTACTCTGTCATTTCCAGCGGTCACTGAGAACATGTACACACTCAAGCAGTTTGGCTGAGTTTAAAACCACATCTGGCAGCAGTGGGATTCGAACTCACGCCCCCGAAGAGACTGGAGCCTTAATCCAGCGCCTTAGACCCCTCAGCCACGCTACCCAAGATGGATTTGTTCAGTAGTCCCTTTTCTGCCCAATTTTACAGAAGCAGAAAGGACGCAGAGAATCCTAGTGAAGCCCTTCAACTTTGGCCAAGGAGTCTACATTTGGATGTGAGCGGAAGCGTGCAGTATCACTTTGCAAGTCTGTTTGCTCAAGCAGAGAGGTCATTCTCAAGCATCCTAAAAGCACTGCCTGGCAGCGGTGGGATTCGAACCCACGCCCCCGAAGAGACTGGAGCCTAAATCCAGCGCCTTAGATCCCTTGGCTACTCTATCCCAGATGACTACATGCAGTGGTCCCTTTTCTGCCCAATTTTACGGAAGCAGAGAGGACGGCGAGCTTCATAGTGAAGCCCTTCGTTTTTGGCCAAGGAGTCTACGTTTGGATGTGAGCAGAAGCATGCAGTATCACTTTGCAAGTCTGTTTGCTCAAGCAGAGAGGTCATTCTCAAGCATCCTAAAAGGACTGCATGGCAGCAGTGGGATTCAAACCCACGCCACCAAAGAGACTGGAGCCTAAATCCAGCACCTTAGACTAGGCTTGGGCGGTATCCAAATTTTGATTTTGATAAAATTTTGATAAATTTTGGCTCGCAGTCAGAGAGGAGAGAGAGAGAGAGAGAGAGAGAAAGAGCCAAGCGACGCACAACACCCCTCTCTCTCTCTTACACACACACACACATCTCTCCCGCAATTTATTCAGAAATTTACTCCCACACCGTAAGAAATCTGGCCGGCTCCCGCGAAACAGCAGCGGGAATGCAGAGAGCTGTAATCGGGCCTTAAAAATTATACCCGATAGGTCCCGAGTCCGACAGGTACATTTTGATTCACAGCTTTATTAAGCCCTAACCCGTTTACAGCCCGACATTATTCAAATGTGCTCATGCGCACAGCTCTAATGCATTTTTTTCAAGAATGAGTCATTTATATGTTTTAACATCATTTATTCGTAACAAACGTAGACTATAGGCCACTTGGAAGTTGGAACAAATAAAATAAGTCCTCTGAAACATCGTAACATCTCAGCACTCTAACACTTTGCCTTTAAATTGGCTGACACAATTAAGAAAAGAAATCTTGCTTAACAAATCAAATTAAAATAAACTCTAAATGATGACGGGTATTTTGGCAATAACGAAATTTAGTTAAAGGCTGTGCAAGAATTGTTTCTCCATTTCTCTTCACAATCTGGCATTAGGGCGGCGGTGAAGCTGAATATTAAAAGAATAATGCCACTATTAGCCTGTATACTCTGTCTAAATTATGATTATATAGTTTAATTAATATTTATTTATAATTTTAAACCCTGTACTCACCAAGATTAGTCTACGTGTGTTTGTGGAGGAACATTATTAAATCCACAGGCTTTAGCGCAGTCTTGCGCTCATGTGCGTCCAGCAGCTGAACACCCTTTCCTGCGGCTACAGGTCGAGATGCAGAGTTCTGATCCGGCTTATTTTGCAAGTTTTGGGTAGGATTGTTTGTTCATCTTCTACCAGTCAGGAACATCCATTTAATTTTCCATGACAGCAGTTTCAGGGTAGCGAGTGGCCTCGTCATTTTACCTGTCAGCTTGCGGTTTAGGGCTCTACCGTAAAACGCGGTGTATGAGCGACCGCGAAATACCTGCGGCTGGAATAACTGCTCCTTCTGAACTAGTGACTGACTTGACCGCCGTCAAAATTCTCTTTTTTTACTACTTCGTCATCATTTGCTTCACCTTTGCAGGGATGGATTTTAATGCAGGGATTTGGATTTTTTCGGGTCTCGCCGGGTTCGGGCAAAGATTTTCAGCTCTAATGCAGACCTCTCGTTCATATTAACCACGTCTCCCTTCTGTTCAGTCGAAACTGCGTAACTGCAGGACACTTTGGAGCGCCACTCGTCACGTCACTTCTCCCTGTCCCTCTCTCCCACTCCCTCTCCCCCCCTCCCTCTCCCTCTCTCCCCCTCCCTCTCCCTCTCCTCCACACTGTCCCGTGATGACAATCGCACATACGTTTTTGTAGGCATTAAATAAAGGATATTTAATATTTTATGACGGTATAACGGTATTGAAACTCACACTGTTGCTATTTTTAGACCCCGCGGTATACCATAATACCGTAATACCGCCCAAGCCTACCTTAAACCGCTAGGCCACACTACCTTGCCAAGCTGCTTTCCCTGAGCAGTTTTCACACCAACTTGTTTCAAGTAGCGCCACAGCACTGGGAAATCAGTTCAATTTGGCCATGCCTTGCTGGAGCTCCTCCTCAAAGAAAGAGATCTCCTTAATACCAGCTTAGGAAGCACTCCCACCTTCCTGTCAACCACAGTTCTGTCTCTATTTGAGCACACCTCAAGGCAATTGAAGTCTACTCCAAACGGCAGCCAGCTGCGATGCATTTAAGCACCTGATTACAAGGTAACTGTTATTTCACAAAAGAGTGAAAGTTACTGATTCCATCACAGCAGACCCCACATTGTTGTTGTTATTATATTCAAATCCAGTTATAGAGTATTACTACTCTAATTGTGAATCTTTACTGTTCCTGTTTCAATAGGGTGCTCTTGCGAAAAGGAGCAATGGCAGAGAGAGACTTCCAGTGCAGACTTTGTTAAGATGCTGCAATCTAATCGTGGGAAAGACACTTGCTCCTGAGCAGATTCGAGCTGGGGAATGTGTTGCTGTCACACCAACAAGTCTGCCGTGAGTTTCAAAGAACACATTATACTGACTAGTTGCCAATTTAAATGTACTTTCTTATTTCTAGCGTTCACTGAAAACGTGCACACACTCAAGCAGTTTGGCCGTGTTTAAAACCACATTTGGCAGCGGTGGGATTCAAACCCATGCCCCCGAAGAGACTGGAGCCTAAATCCAGCACCTTAGATCCCTCGGCCAGGCTACCCTAGATAGATCCATGCAGTGGTCCCTTTTCTCCTCAATTTATGGAAGCAGAACAGCAGAGAGGACGCAGAGCTTCCTAGTGAAGCCCTTCAACTTTGGCCAAGGAGTCTATGTTTGGATGTGAGCGGAAGCGTGCAGTATCACTTTGCTGTTTGCTCAAGCAGAGAGGTCATTCTCAAGCATCCTAAAAGCACTGCCTGGCAGCGGTGGGATTCAAACCCACGCCCCCGAAGAGACTGGAGCCTTAATCCAGCGTCTTAGACGGCTCGGCCACGCTACCTTGCCAAGCTGCTGTCCCTGAGCAGTTTTCATACCAACTTGTTTCAAGTAGCACAACAGCGCTGGGAAATCAGTTCAATTTGGCCATGCCTTGCTGGAGCTTCTCCACAAAGAAAGAAAGCTCCTTAATACCAGCTTAGGAAGCACTCCCACCTTCCTGTCAACCACAGTTCTGTCTCTATTTGAGCACCCCTTAAGGCATTTGAAGTCTACTCCAAATGGCAGCCAGCTGCGATGCATTTAAGCACCTGATTACAAGGTAACTGTTATTTCACAAAAGAGTGAAAGTTACTGATTCCATCACAGCAGACCCAACATTGTTGTTGTTATTATATTCAAATCCAGTTATAGAGTATTACTACTCTAATTGGGAATCTTTACTGTCTAGTTCACTATCTTTACACCGTAGTTCAATAGAGTGCTCTTGCTAAAAGGAGCAGTGGCAGAGAGAGACTTCCAGTGCAGACTTTGTTAAGATGCTGCAATCTAATCGTGGGAAAAGACACTTGCTCCTGAGCAGATTCGAGCTGGGGAATGTGTTGCTGTCACACCATCAAGTCTGCCGTGAGTTTTAAAGAACAAATTATACTGACTAGTTGCCAACTTAAATGTACTCTCTCATTTCCAGCGTTCACTGAGAATGCGCACACACTCAAGCAGTTTGACCGTGTTTAAAACCACAACTGGCAGTGCTGGAATTCGAACCCACGCCCCCAAAGTGATTAGAGCTTAAATCCAGCAGCTTAGACACTTCATCCACGCTAACCTGCAGGGCTCCATGCCATGGGCCCTTTTCTGCCCAATTTTACGAAAGCAGAACAGCAGTGAGGACACTACTGGCCTGTTTCCACTGAGTGGTACGGTACGGTTTGGTACGCTTTTATGGCTGTTTTTTTTTTTTTATACGTTTATGGGTGTCAAAAAGCGTACCAAACCAAACCGTACCGTACCACTTTTTCGATACCTTTTCGAAATGGTACCAAAAGGTGGAGCTACATGTGCAGCTGAACGCTAATTGGTTACAGAGATACGTCATGAGCTTGTGGAGCTACACAGAACATAAACAAAGGAACTGCCATGTTTTTTTTTTAAATACAAAGTCGAGACATTACATGAAAATACTATATGCATATAATAATGGGATGACCCGGCCTCAAACAAACCTTATCGTCGTCTCCACGAACAGACACACAGCCAAGAAGAAAAATCTGCCGTGTCCTGTTGTTGTTTTACGAGCCCGTCTAAAAGTGTGAGCGGTATTCGCTTTCTTTTTGGGTCTATATTTGATATAACGAATGTGTGTGTGATTATTGAAGTGTCCCCGTCATCTGATCCATTCAGAAAAAAAAGGACAAGCGCGAGAGTGAAGCGAGAGTGAAACGCTGAAAAAAAGAGAAGCCCGGCAAAACACAGGAGCAAAATTGTTTTAGCAACCTGAATCATGAACAAACTGCCATGATTAGATTCGCCTTTTGGATTATTATGAACTGGGAATGACAAAATGACTCTAACAGAGCTTACATGTGCTGGTAAGGATTAGAGACCCAGTTGAGAAGTTTGCGCTGACTGTGGGCTATATTGCGTGTGTTTTTGAGCCGTTGACTTGTGTTGATTGTTGGTTATAAAATGCATGGCGCTGTGCGCTGCCGAGTGGCGCTTCCGGTGCGCGACCTGCTTTACGGTTTTGTTGCAGCACCAAAGTTATGCACAGAAATTCATATGCTGATTTGATCCGGTGCATACCGGTTCTAAAGATACTATGGCACCGAGTTTTGGTACCCAACCCTACATAGCGCGCACCTGCCTTGCCCAGGCTTGGGCACTTCTACCTGGGGCAGCGTTTGATGCCTCTGGACCCTGGATCCCTGCCTGCACCAGGGTCATAGCGCACACCTGCCTTGCCTGGGCTCGGGCACTCCTACCTGGGGCAGCGTTTAATGCCTCTGGACCCTGAATCCCCGCCTGCACCAGGGTCATATCGCACACCTGCCTCGCCCGGGCTCTCCTACCTGGGGGAGCGTTTAATGCCTCTGGACCCTGGATCCCCGCCTGCACCAGGGTCATAGTGTGGACCTGCCTTGCCCAGGCTCGGGCACTCCTACCTGGGGCAGTGTTTGATGCCTCTGGACCCTGGATCCCCGCCTGCACCAGGGTCATAGCGCACACCAGCCTTGCCCGGGCTTGGCTCTGGGGGCTGCTAGCCTGCCCTTAGACCCCTGGTTTGTTCAACCGCAAAAGCCAAAAATAAACAGAGTCCCTTTTTCTTTGCCTTCGTCGAAGTCACGACGGCAGGTCAGAGACAGTTGGCTTCGGGCACGCACCTCCAGACGCTGGACGTCCCGACAGGTAAGCCAGGAAAGGTGGTCTCTCTTCGGGAATGGCTTAGTGGGTTTGGGCCTGGGTTTAATCAACACCCCCCGGTGAGTGCATCCAAGCGTTTGCCAGCGATCGTTCCAAAGACCGAATGTATTTCTACTGGCCCTTAGTTCGAGAGAAAGACCCCCCCCCAAACTGACTTTGTCGTTCTAGAGACCAACCATCCCCCAAATGAGTGTTTGTTCTGTTCCATACAGCAAAAAAATACATTTCGCATACCAAATCAAATTTTTTACTTTCTTTCTAAAGTTTCTTGTTTACTTCAGTATATCAAGTACATGCCGCTTGTTTGAGTCGCAACATACAAGAGAGATGAGCCAACAAAATAGCCTGAATGCAAATTATTTATTATAGAATATAACTCATAGAAAAATTAATAAAAGCAACCAACAAATGTCTAGGGATAATAATGAAGATAAAGAACTTAGGATATAATCACAACAACACGTTACCTACATGATATAAGTAATGCAAAACAATACCTTAAAGTTAAAGAGTCAATGAAATGGCATGATGGTCTTGACATAAAGACTCCTGAGTAGCCACAGCGTCCTGGGGTAGCTAGCACAACAACTTTTATTTACCCATTGATGAGTAATGCAGGCATCCAATCAGGATTTACCTGGGATTTACTTTGGGATTATCAGTGTATTAATATTGTAACACTTAATACCTGTCGCTCTGCCTAAATCATAAAATATTCATCAAGTTTGTATTCTACTCAAAAAAGTAAATTTAGTAAACTAAAAAGAATCTTGAACCTAAAAGTAAAGAAAATTTACTAATAAAAGCTGCAACACAGGACAATTAAATTGGCTTTCTAAGCTTGAGGCCCTGGTATATGCAAACTAACAGTCCTGGAGCTCCACCTTGTTTGATGTGCGGTGTCTTCCCAGTGATTTGTTTCTCATTCAGGAAGTCAGACAGAGAACATCATCCAAAACAACACTAGCTACATGAATACACTGGAGAGTGGAGTACAAATGTATCCGCAACTGTACAATCACTTGCAATGAGATTTTAAGCCGCTGAGATGCTGTTTGCCAGATGTTTATGAAACTGTTCTTCTCTCAGCCACCATCACTGTGTTTACGGTAAACATAAGGAGCGCAACACATTTACAACCCCACCTACTGCAGTGTAGGAGTATTGGAAAACAGTATATTGTCACTCAACCTTTTCAAACATAATTCAGACATGAAACATCCTGTGCACATGAGAAAATGTTTTGCTGCATTCATGTATTCTGTGCAACTTTTTGTCCATGTGTTTGTTAAACTGCGCCGAATGAGTGAAACTCTGTAGACACTGATCAGATCTGTAGAGTTTCTCTCCAGTGTGAATCCTCTTCTGTTTTCAGATGTGATAACTGATTAAACCTCTTGTCACATTGTGAACACTTGTACGGTCTCTCCAGTGTGAAACGTCTGGTGCAGTTTCAATTTTGGAGCTGTAATAAAAGTCTTCTCACACTTAAAGGGTCACGAAACACCAAAACACATTTTTTGAGCTGTTGACAGTCGTATATGTGTCCCACACTGCTAAAAACACTATTAGGACACCTATATTTCACAAAAAAGTGTAAATTGGTTGTTTTTGCGTTATTTTAAGCAAATTCGTACTTCCTGTTTGAAACGAATTTTTGAAGCTGCGTCACGGCCATGACATAATAGCGTGTATTCCAGCGTGCAGACTGGGCGTCTGTGCCTGAGTGAGTCTTATTACGTCTTACAGTGTGTTGCATTAATGCATGAGTAAGGCTTGGGTCAAACCAATCAGCGCACTCTATTGTGCAACTTCATTAATATTCATTACTATCACCGTGTTTTCAGGACAGAGACGCCACGTTGTGTTGGCAAAACAAGCGTGAAGTGTTGCTTTTATAGTTTGCTGCAGTTAAGTTTCGTTTTCATTTTCTCTCTGTGAGAGTTCAGCTGGAGTTACGTGTGGATTAACAGAGTACGCGACGCGCGACAACAATAACTTACTTGTCTAAGGAGGATTATTGTTTACCTGAGAGCTGTTCTCATCTGCAAACGCTGGGATCTGGAATCGTTTGTAGTATTCTCTTCATAAAGACGCGGCTCTAGTTGCTGGTGATTGTCCTGTCTCTACAGATTTGGTAAGTGAGCGACCAGTGCTCTTTGTTTATTTAGTTTGTTCGTATCTAACAAACTATTGCACAGAGTGTAAACACGTTAGCACCACAACCAAACTTTAACCTCGTGTAGGGTTTTTACCGCATTTAGTGACCGGAATAACACGCGCGGCTTTCTGACGCTACCTGCCGTGTGCATCTAAGTTTCTGGGAAATGCAGAGGGTTTTTTTTCACTCATTCGCCGTGCGGTATAAAACATTGCATGAAAAATACACGCTTAGAGCAGCGCCTCGAATCAAATATCTCGTGTGTCGCGAGGGGCATGAATGAATTCCCTGAATGAAAGAGCCAAACTGCAGTTAAAGTCCACCATTTAATAATTTGGCTAATAATTCGACTACAGATGTCCATGTAGGTTAATCACCATCACATTCTCCTGTATGTATGTGTGTGTGTGTGTGTGTGTATTTTGACTCTGAAACTCGCGCGTGCCCAAATCGACACTCCCACACCCTCCCACTTTAGTTCCTCCGACACTCCCCCCTAAACAGAGCTGGACACGCCCACTTTTCTGACTTTTTCCAAAGAAGAGGTGTGAAAACACCCTGCTGAAACGAGGGGGTTTCATGGCCCTTTAAAGCACATATACTCTTTCACACCAGTGTGAATCTTCATGTATTCATTAAAGTTTGCTGATCTGTTGAAACTCTTCCCACACTGAGTGCATATGAATAGTTTCTCTCCGAAGCTGCGGTCACACTATAGTTTGAGCATGCAAAATTCTGTTGTTCAGCGCTGCGAAAAGAGGCAGGATTAAACAAGATGTAACGTACAGTCAGTAGATAAAATTAGGTATCGATTTTATAAAGGGGTCTAAGTCTCCTCTGCGTGGGTTTATGACTCTTGGTGCCACAAAGTCTGAGCCTGTGTGTCACCACTTATCTAGAGGTAAGCCAGAGATGGTTGCCAAAACTTCAAAAGACATTCCTGCCCCCCTGCCTCCCGAGACACACAGGAACACACACACAAGGCTCCCGATGCTGAAAGGGACTCAGAAATCCTGAATCAGCCCAAAAGTAAATTTTATGTGTTTGTAAACTTTGTATTTCTTTTCTGACTTTTCTAACATGTAAATATCTCTCTCGTGCCCTTTTTAAGACGCTATACCAGCTAAGAATGTGGGAATCATGTTGATGTATTTCTTAAAACTGTAGTGTTTCATACAGTTTCTCCTGCCATTTTACAACACATGATGCGTAGCACATGATCATAATCTATATGACTTAAATTATTTAATGCTCCGAGTTAATGTCTCTTAGCATGTTTTAGTGCGGACCCTTATTTTGCATATTAGCGGTTCAGAGACAAAAAAAAATCTCCCTCTCAAACTTTGCTAGAAGACCATTGGTCAGTCAGTAGAAAAAGGGGTGTGACATGCCACCACAGTTTAAAAACCAGCCGTGTGCACAACTCTGCACAGAATGATCCGGATAAACTCTCTAAGAGGCTGCCCCCTTTTGAGGGGGCAAACGGCATTTTCTTTAGCCGCGTGGCTCGTCTGAGCCCACGCTTTCTTATTTTTCCTGGCAAAGTAAAACTCAGTTTAAAGTTGCGATCGCGTATCCTCGACCTGCATCGCAAACTGTGCATCTAGAAAGGACACTAAAGGACATCTAACGCATCAGAGAGAATACTCGCAAAAAGAGAGAAAAACCATCTTTCTAAAGGTAATTATGTTATGCATTAAAGCTGTGCCCCTTATCAAAAAGGTGTTTTCTTTGCAATCTTAATGGTCCTGAATAGTTGTGTGGAACTGAGGTAGATTTGCCATTCTTTAATCTAAACTCTCTATTTCATCGCTTTTCTGTTTCTTTCTGTTTGTTATAGGTTTTACAGATCCCTATATAGCCTATCTATATTCAGTTTACGTTTGTTCTATGTTTGATGTTATGTTTGTGCGTTTGTTCGTTACATGTCAGACTAGTCAATAAATCCCATTATAATCAAATGGATTGTATTGTTTGCCTCACAGAAAAAGTCACTAAAGCGATTGATTCCTTTGGTACAAGCTGTTATTAAGTTCATCAAACTCATAAATGATTAATCTACTTCAAAAGGAGTAGTAATAATTTGCTTTCTAAACAAACAGATCATCACAGGGTCCACTCAGACGAGCAGGCGAGGTCTGGTTATATTTATAATAATACTAATAATAATAATAGGTTGTTATTGATAATTATTATTCATAATCTTAGTGTCTGCTCGAACAAGCAGGCGGAATCATGTTATATATCTGTTTTGCAAAATTGACAGTAGGTTAAACCGGAATATTAATATTTAATAATAACTTGTTATTCATGATCATTAATATTCATAAACTTAGCTAATTTCGCTACAAAGATGATTATATATTTAAAAAGGTGAGCGATTGGACCATGTTTTAAATTTCTGTCCAGAGAGGTCATGTTTTGATATTTGATTGGTCTCACACAGTCAAGTGATGCGATTTCGCAGGTAAGACTTCACCAAGATTAAACTTTGTAAGTAACTGAACTACGAAACTTGACGCAAGAACGTTTGAGGTTACAGAAGTAACCCTTTGTTCCCCGAGTAGGGTAACGGAAGTGCTATACAGTGGATTTGATCATGGGGGGGGCTTAACTGTGGCGGAATAAGCATTTGGGATCGCCTAGTGGGGATCACGCATAGCAGGCACCTATACCCAAAACGCAGGCTGACCAGCGGGCAGACCAACAACGTAGTGGGCCAGCAAGTGACTCGCTCCAGGTGTGCTTATATGCTGGGATAATTGGCAATGAGGCACACCTGCACAAACTTACGCTGCCAATTCTTTGCTTCATTGGCCCATTCAATACTCTTTCAGACAAACGGCTTCTGAATCGAATCCTCCCATACGTGGATTTTCCAAGATCAAATCCACTGTACAGTACTGAAGTTCCCCAACCGAGGGAGAACTTGTGTTTCCGGTCTGACGCATTTGCATGCGTATGAATGGAAGTCTATGGGGAAAAAAAATCAAGTGTGACCGTGGCTTAAGTACAAGTGAATGGCTTTTTTCCATTGTGGCTCAACACGTGTTTATTAAGGTGTGCTGACTGGCTGAAACTCTTCCCACACTGAGTGCAAGTGAATGGTTTCTCTTCAGTGTGGATCCTCATGTGTATATTAAGGGATGACAATTGGCTGAAACTCTTTCCACACTGAGTGCAAGTGAATGGTTTCTCTCCAGTGTGGATCCTCATGTGTAAATTAAGGGATGATGATTGGCTGAAACTCTTTCCACACTGAGTGCATGTAAATGGTTTCTCTCCAGTGTGGATCCTCATGTGTGAATTGAGGTTTGATGAATGGCTGAAACTCTTCCCACACTGAGTGCATGTGAATAGTTTCTCTCCAGTGTGGATCCTCATGTGTAGATTAAAGTGTGATGGTATGCTAAAACTCTTTCCACACTGGTGGCATGTAAATGGTTTCTCTCCACTGTGGATCTTCATGTGTTTATTAAAGTTTGATGATTGGCTAAACCTCTTCCCACACTGAGTGCATGTGAATGGTTTCTCCCCAGTGTGAATCATCATGTGTAGATTAAGGGATGATGATTGGTTAAAACTCCTCCCACACTGAGTGCATGTGAATGGTTTCTCTCCAGTGTGGATCCTCATATGAATTTTAAGAGTGTTTTGTATTCCAAAACTCTTCCCACACTGAGTGCATGTGAATGGTTTCTCTCCAGTGTGGATCTTCATGTGATTATTAAGGTTTGATGATTGGTTGAAACTCTTCCCACACTGAGTGCATGTGAATGGTTTCTCTCCAGTGTGGATCCTCATGTGAATTTTAAGAGTGTTTTGTATTCCAAAACTCTTCCCACACTGAGTGCAAGTGTATGGTTTCTCTCCAGTGTGGCTTTTCATGTGATTATTAAGGTTTGATGATTGGTGGTAACTCCTCCCACACTGAGTACATGTGAATGGTTTCTCTCCCGTGTGGATCCTCATGTGAATTTTAAGACTGCTTTGTATTCCAAAACTCTTTCCACACTGAGGGCATGTGAATGGTTTCTCTCCAGTGTGGATCTTCATGTGATTATTAAGGTTTGATGATTGGTTGAAACTCTTCCCACACTGAGTGCAAGTGTATGGTTTCTCTCCAGTGTGGATCTTTATGTGATTATTAAAGTTTGATGAGTGGCTGAAACTCTTTCCACACTGAGTGCATGTGAATGGTTTCTCTCCAGTGTGGATCCTCATGTGAATCTTAAGTTTGCTTTTGCTTGCCAAACTCTTTCCACACTGAGTGCAGGTGAAACGATTCTTGTCTCTCCTCTTTAAAATACCATCAGTCTGTAAATGACTTTGGTCCTCAATTTTGACATGATGTTCCTCCTCTTTACTCCCCTCATACTCTTCAATTAGGTCTGAAATTTAAAAAAACATTAGTTTTTATTGAGTCTTAAAAACTCTCATTGAAAGCTGAAAAGTGAGAAGACACTGGAAACATTGGCTACACACACTAATTTTGATGCACATTAAATGTAAAATAAATCAGATATTTTGTTTGGTTCATTAACTTGTACACATTTAAGCAGATTCCATTAAATTCATCTTTATTTATCTAGTGCTTTTACAATGGAAATTGTGTTAAAGCCGCTTAACATAGATTTTATAGTAAATAGGCTCTATGCACAAACTCTGCTGACGTGTTTCCGGTAGAATATCAGTCAGGCTGTTTACTTCCGCATAGCGAAATCTGATATCGTTGATTTCATTCTACAGCAAAATCTAATAGCAGAGAAACCTAAACGCATCAGAGCATTGCAAAGAAGGGAGATTTACTCTTAAACTGGTGAGGCCATGTGCCAGTGGATGTCCAGCATCTGGAATATCATTACTGTTAAGTTCCAGAAGCCACGGTAGTTGATTTTATACACTATATTAGGCAGACAATCTCTGTGAAGAGGTGGAGTGACTAAAAGGAGACTGCTGTGATGCTGCTTTTGGTGATAATATAAGGTTCTAAAGGTACAGTTAAAAAATTATGTACAAGAATATAACCCAGATGAAAGAAGTAACAAGTTGTAATTGTATTTTATATTAAATAATATTACATTTAATATTATATAATATTACATTAACCATACTATAGTAAGGTTTATTATACTGTATATACTGTATACATTCATGTACTGTATACAGGCTTAGGGTCTACACTGAGCATCTCATCTGCCGGGTGAAGCAACAAGCTGGACAGTCATCATCTCTTTCTATTACAGCAAGCATCAACCTGATTTACACAATGGCTTGCCTTCTGCCCATCAGTAATATTTTGTGATTTTCCGCCTGGATTTTGCCTACCCAAATTTAAAAGCTTGCCAAATCCACATGCAGAGGTGTAAATGAAAAAAATTGGTATAACTTTAAAGGGTCACGAAACACCAAAACACATTTTTTGAGCTGTTGACAGTCGTATATGTGTCCCACACTGCTAAAAACACTATTAGGACACCTATATTTCACTAAAAAGTGTAAATTGGTTGTTTTTGCGTTATTTCAAGCAAATTCGTACTTCCGGTTTGAAACGAATTTTTGAAGCTGCGTCACGGTCATGACATAATAGCCTGTATTCCAGCGTGCAGACTGGGCGTCTGTGCCAGAGTGTGTCTTATTACGTCTTACAGTGTGTTGCATTAATGCATGAGTAAGGCTTGGTTCAAACCAATCAGCGCGCTCTATTGTGCAACTTCATTAATATTCATTAGTGTCACCGTGCTTACACCACAAAGACGCCACGTTATATTGGCAAAACAAGCGTGAAGTGTTGCTTTTATAGTTTGCTGCAGTTAAGTTTTGTTTTCATTTTCTCTCTGTGAGAGCGCAGCTGGCGTCACGTCTGGATTAACAGTGTACGCGACGCGCGACAACAATAACTTACGTGTCTAAGGAGGAACATTGTTTACCTGAGAGCTGTTCTCATCTGCAAACGCTGAGATCCGGATTCGATTGTTGTCTTCTCTTAATAAAGACGCGGCTCTAGTTGCTGGTGATTGTCCTGTCTCTACAGATTTGATAAGTGAGCGACCAGTGCTCTTTGTTTATTCAGTTCGTATTTTATTTGTATCAAACAAACTATTGCACCGAGTGTAAACAAGTTAGCACTAACAGTTACAATTAAACTATAACCTCGTGTTGAATTTTGTGACCGGAATAACACACGCGGCTTTCTGACACTACCTGCCGTGTGCATCTAAGTTTCCGGGAAATGCTGAGTTTTTTTTTCTCTCTCATTCGCCATGCGGTATCAAACATTGCATGAAAAATACACACTTAGAGCAGCTCCTTGAATCAAATATCACGTTTGTCGTGAGGGGCATGAATGAATTCCCTGAATGAAAGAGCCAAACTGCAGTTAAAGTCAACCATTTAATAATTTGGCAAATAATTCGACTACAGATGTCCATGTAAACACAGTCACATTGTCCGCTGTGGTTGTGTGTTTTGACTCTGAAATTCAGCGCGCCCAAATAGACACTCCCACACCAAGCCTCTTTTCTTCCTCCGACACTCCCCACTAAACAGAGCTGGACACGCCCACTTTTCTGACTTTTTCCAAAGTAGAGGTGTGAAAACACTCTGCTGAAACAAGGGGGTTTCATGGCCCTTTAAAAGAAAACCCTTTGCATTTTCACAAAACACTATTGAGAGCATTTAAAATACCTGTATATGTTGTCTGTGTTATAATAAACAGCTAAAAATAGAGGCGCTTTTGTATTTATTTATTTTTTATTAACTCAAATTTTAAAGTGTACCTTTTAGGTTCTGTGTGGTCTAGCGTGTTGTAATTAATTTTGGTGGTTCCTGCACATGTCTGTAATCATAGTAAAAAAGAAAAATGTCTCTACCATTATCTATGCAAAAGTTATTGTATTCCAACTGTTGAGAGGTGCTGTACAAGCCACAGGGATCGATCATTGTTTACATATTTCACTATTCTTTTGTTTGATCAAACATAATTTACTATGTTTAGACCACATCAGACATATAAAAGGATTACTTATGCACATCACCTCAAAAACAGAGGAGAATGGCCCTGAAGCACACAACATAAGGTAAGAGATGACAGCTGTCTGCTATCTGGGGCTGCTTATTGATCATGAATGTATTGTTTTCATTTCTGCGCTATGGAAACACCATGGTTCATCCGGCAACTGTTTGATATGGGGATATAATTCACTTTCATTTGAGCTATAACTTGTACTTGTGTCATATGAAAAATATGAAAATGGGCTGTGGGGTCCCCGGTCCCCTTATTATGGTGGACACATCCCTTATTATGGTGGGCACATCCCTTATTTTCACATCCCAATGTTGACAGGTATACCCTACATAGTAAGGCTGAACTGTAGTAGGTATTGTTGTTCCAAAGACATCTACTTTAGTTCCTAGTTTATAGGTCTTACTGTTCCCCTAAGACCTCTCAATACTAAAAAATTTGTTCTGAAAGAATCTCCATCTGTACCTATCCAATAGAGTGAAGGAACTATGACATCAATTTGTATGCAATTACCCGGAAGCGAGTTAGCATTTTAGCACTTCCGGTTCCCTCGTCCCAAAGTCAATGGGTTTTTTGTATGGGGTTTCAGTAAAATCGCTAAAATAAGGTTCGTGGCTAACACAAACTCACTATACTTTCACGTTTTATTCTACGACATAAAACACATCCGTTACAGCACACTCGTGAATTTTTAAATCGCTTATGCTTCTTTAAAAGGATGGTTGCTATCAAAGTGCTAAATGAGACTACAGGTGGTGTCGAGGACATTATACGTCATCGAAATGATCTGGTCTGTAGCGCAGCTCGCTTCTGTTGGGCATTTGGATTTGTCTGTTATTTAGGTATTTTCATGAATAGTATTTTATAGTTTGAGTATTTTTCTAATTGGGAATTCAGATTGTGTGTAGATAATTCTTTCACTTGTAAAGACTGTCGAGACAGATTCATTTGTTGATCATTTATTTTAATTAAATGATACTCACCAGTTCAGCCTGCTTTTTTCCTGCTCTCAGTGATGCAAACGTGTAAATAAATACATGCATTTTAACTGTCATTTTTAAGTAATCAAGTGATTTTTCGTCTTTTTTTCTTTATCTAAACAAGTTTAACTCTGTCATAACTGCAATATTTACACTCATCCGTAAAATATATAGCATATTTGACTGTATGGGCTGCTTTTCACTGTACTTCGTGACATAAAAGGAATATTGAATGTTGCTCTGTGTTCATGATGGAACTTGCAGGCATTGATTTGATAGACTTGTCCCTCACGCCTCATTTCTGTCTTCTGTTAAAGCAAGCAGGCTGTGTGCACGCGAACGATACACTTATTTAAATATGTATTATGATAATACTATGCAGGCACATTTATACATAGTTTTAAAACTTTTAGAACAACCGTAAAGCAAAACAGATGTATTTCCCACTTAAAAACGATCCATAAGGCACGTAGTTCTATGTGTTTGTGTGTATTTATTTGTTTATAATATATACTGTGGATTATAATATAATAAACAGAGAGATTAACTCTTTGTCATGGACATTATTTCTAAAAAATAAGCTTGATAAGTCGTCTGTAGCAGGGTGGTGCTGTAGTCACAGGCGAGCGCCCCAAGGGCTCTGTAGTCCGTTTATAGCCTAATGTTAGCTTTTCATCTCTTGCGTTTGCATTTAAGATCCAAAAGTGCTCAAAGTTGTATTTTTATGTGAGGATTATCCGGCTGGACAAAACGTGTTAGTGTAATGAACAGTGTTTGAACACGGAGCTTATTATTGGCAATCTTCGAAAAGCCTATGGGAAAATCCTATAGGGGTTTTCATGAGGGAACCAGTTTTATGCTAGCAGCCGATTAGCCTACAAAGTGACGTCATAGTTCCTCCACTCTATAGTTACCATGTTAGCCACCAAAAGCATAACTGCTATGCATCTTTTCCTTCAATGTCATTTTATTTCATTCTATTTTTTCTTTTATTATTTAAATTTATTTACTTAAATATTTATTGTGTCTTTAACTTAGTAAATATCCATAAAGATCTTGAGCGTAGATTTATATTGCTAAATGGCTCTATGGATAGCATTGAAATATCACTCATGAATATATAGGCTCCAAAGGAGGACAGACCGGCTTTTAATAAAAAAAGTTTTCAACACAATTATACAGCATAGCTCAAGAATATTACTAATTGGAGGAGACTTAAATTGTACTTCAACCCCTGGGGGTTAAACGCCTATATGTATGACGCAGTTAATGACGGTATTTAAGAGTCTAAATGTTGTTGTTCTGAGTTTTTATGTTGAACGGTCTACAAACTTTTTGCGAGTGTTTAAGCTGGCCTCTGCTGATGAAACTGCAAACTATCTATCAGGCCCTGATTGGCTAATCAGGAGGACCGGGAGAATTCCCGGTAGGCAGGTCCGTTTTTTGGCCGCGATGGCCGGTGTCCCTAGCTCCAGAATCTGTTGCTCTCAGCAGTCACACTTTTTAAATTTATTTATTTATTTACTTGACCACAGTCTTCTTATTTATTATTTTACCGCAGCTCTGCTCTTTTTATATATAACCAACCTACAGGTTAATGATGATATAAGTCAGATGAGTCACCTCTCAATATTCAACTGTTGTGGTCCAGTGGTTAGCACGTTAGATTACGATGCCTCTGACCGGGGTTTGATCCTCATCTGAGTGTTTTTTTTTTTCATTTTTATTGTTAAGACATATATAATACTGTTAGGGTTGTTGAACATTTGAAGTTCTAAAGCAGCTGTTTTCTCAAAAAAAAAAAAGACGTGATAGTGTAATTAGAAACTGAATTGGTATGACCTTATTTTAATATAGTCAGTCGTGAACTGAGGTGGGCCGGTCTGAGGCTTGAAACTCCAGGGCTGAAAAGGAGTGCCACTCCGACCCTGCTATCTATAGTAAACTTTCTTTTAATTGAATCTCTGACTCCTGCTCTTTATCTGATAGACTTGGTTTCATGGCTTTGCGGTTAAAAATGTGGTTATAATGAAAGTCAATGGGTCAAAAACAGCCAAGAACATAATGAAAGGGTATAGGGCTGCACAATTATCATGATAACGATATTTGTGGTCTACAGGCAATAATTAAATATAGTCATAATTTTACAGTATAAACACCCAGCCATTATTTTAATGAGTGGAGTTTACAGATTGTAGCACAACACAAGCATGAGGTGACTGCGTCTAGATTGCAAGTGTTTTTTTTCGAGGAATGTAATGGTGATCATCAGGTAGCCTTTGCTCCTGTTCAATTCAATTCAATTCACCTTTATTTGTATAGCGCTTTCACAATGTAGATTGTTCAGTCCAAACTTCCCAATGTAACAACAACAAACCTTATTAACCACCTTAAAAGCCATCACAAAGTGGCTGTCATCAGTGTGTCAAGTGTAGGAGAATTCTCCTTTGGATTTTTTATGCATTACTAATATCACTAAACCAGACAACATTTGTTTTATAAGTTACCAAATATTCACATAGATTCAGCAGTTTCTTTTTCAGATGCATTTGCCAGTCTATAGACAAAAGACACTATTCTATAGTTTCTATGTAAAAAAAAATAAAAATAAAAAAAAGAAGTCATTGTGGCCCTGTTCACACGGGTATTCAGGTTTGTTTTCATCAATCTGATGCAACTTTTATTATTTACAAGAAAAGAAAATGCAACTAAAATTTTCAGATCAATTAACTAACTTAATTAAAAGACTAGCCTTTTAATACATGTAATTATGGAAATAATAACTAATTTCCTTTATTTCCGATTAGACGATGTACTTTATTCAGTTTTAATAGATATATATGCTTTTTTTAAAGTAACATTTGTTTAACAAATATTTTAAATGGCATTCAATTGCAACATTTAATTTTTTTTCCTAATGCTGATATTGGTTGGGTAATAAAGCATGATTTAGTTTAGCTTGCATGTGTGGACATAGTTTGATGTCTTTACCTAAAACTTTAAACATTTATTTAAAATAAAACAGAAAGAAAAAAGGAGACTGACATTTAATTTAAACCACTTGTTTGGTTCTTAAGCCATGATCTGTCTGCATTAATAGAAACGGTATCGTTGCCTGACCTTCATTGATGAAATTGAATTATGACATCCTGTCGCCGGGCCTGCTATAGCGATACTTTATGGTTTGAGAAGAAACAAAAGTGGAAACTGTGGAAACCTGTTTGGGAAGATGGGGATAACATGAATTATCTATTCTTCAACGAGAAAAGATCGCAGACACGACACTTTTATACAACGCAGGTCGTGTTTATGATCATTAATAATAACAACTAATATTAATAACATATCAATAACTCCTCTCACTTTAAACATTACCTTTTAGAGCTTGTTCTTGTTGGCGCAATATGGGTTTATTACATGTAGGCTATGAATCAGATTATGAAGAATGATTAAAAACATGCTTTTTCTTTGTTGCATCCTATCGGTCAGGTGTTTTATTTATTTATTTATCTCTTTTTAAATAAAAAAACAAGCCCTGCAAATTGTTTCATCCAAATTATTGGTTTGCCTTTCTCGTTCGCCACAAATCCAAAATGTTCCCAAATAGGCAAAAACAACAGGTTTTCCAACGAGTTTCATGGCTGAATTTGAACTCGCTGAATCGCCTCTAACGTTATATTCATAAATGTAGTCCTTGGCAACATCTGTAACAAAAAAAAAAAAAGAAGCCCAGTGCTCTTTTTTTATGTCACTGGAAAACGACTGAATCAGCTGGTGTGCGTGAGTCGTGTTGCTGTCGATGTTATAATTGTAATTTTAAAAATATTATGATATTCAAGATCTGTAAAGTAATACAGCTCTGGATTGAACCAGCAACCACAAGTCTCCTCCATCATTAAAAGTTTGCCATAGTCACCTTGACAATCCAAACACTGCTGTCACCTCAACAGAAACCCTGCAGTGCTTTCATTTGATTGAAGAATAAAAAAGACGAGACTGAGGTTATACGCTTTTTCCCGCTCGAGCACACAGCGCGCAACAGCAAAACACTCGCAGTTGTTAGTAACTATTCAACATATGCCCCTTATGCAGCCAAACTTTAAAAATATATAAAGTTTTTTTTTTTTTATTGTTTAACTGATAACATTAATCGGTTACAAATGCACTCTTTCGGTTAACAGTTAATTGGTTATTTTGAGGATTTCTATAATTAAACTGCATGTGCAGGCTCTGACTTTTTTTTTCCCCTCAGGGCCGCACGCCGGAGATCCGGCATGGTGCCAGAATACTTTAAGCAAACAGTCACACTACTTGCTCTACATACAGGTGTGTTAATGACTATACATACAAAGAAAAATAATAAAATTAGAAAATATGACTTTGCAACATCAAGGATTTGGCATGGGCCAGTTTAAGATTCTGACGGTATGATAAACTAAAATATATTTTCTTCTCAGAAACTTATAAAATATTTTGGAGCAGTAAACATGTCAGGCTAAATCATTCAAATGAATCACAGATTTATTAAAAAGGCATGGCAGAAAATGTTGGCGGTTTGTAAAACATTGACTTTTCCAAACAGCGGTAAACCTTGAACATGGTTATCGCCCCATGCCTAAGAAGCATAACTCTGATTTTAGGATCTGAAAGTTAATTCTTTAAAAAAGTCTCAAGCAAAAAGATTCCAATGGCGCCGCCTGCTGGTGTATAAAGAACATGGTCTATAATCTCAGACTGTTCAATGTTTTATAACAACTAATTATTTGAGTGTCCATTTCATTCAGCATATTTAATATTGGGGACATCCACAATTTTTGACATACTTTAAACCAAGGTTTCTGCAGGTTTTACCAAATTAAATTTAAGACTTTTTATGACATTTTTAAGACCATTATGAATGAAATTTTAGACTCATAAAGGTCTAAAGGCTAAATAACTTTTCAAAATACCCAGATGAAAAAAAATACTTTTTATTTGCCAAATAAATATTATAATTTAATACATTAATAATACAATAATAAATTAATCATATTTTTAACATATTTTAGATATTTATTTGAAAAAAAAAATATTGTGTAAAAACAAGCAAGCTCTACTTGTATTCTAACATAAACGTACTTCATAATAATAAAAAATGGACAAATGTTTTAAAAGTTTAAAAAAACTACAATAAACTAAATCTGTGCACAACAATCTGTCCAGGTCGATGTCCTCAGCAGTAAATACATGGAGCACGTTTAAACAAATGTTATTGTAAGGAAAATAATTAAAACAGATAAATTATAAAACGGTGTTTTTAGGATCTAAAAATTAATTCTTTAAAAAAAAGTCTCAAGCAAAAAGATCCCAATGGCGCCGCCTGCTGGTACATGAAGAATATGGTCAATATTCTGAGACAGTACAATGTTTATAATAATTAATTATTTTAGTGTCCATTTCATTCAACATGTTTAATATTAGGGGCATCCACATTTTTGACATACTTTAAATCAGGGTTTCTGTGGGTTTTACTAAGTTAAATGTAAGACTTCTTAAGACCATTATAAATGAAATTTTAGACTCATAAAGGGCTAAAGGCTAAAGAACTTTTCATATGGCCCAGATCGAAAAGGTTTTTATTCGCCCCATCAAACAAATATTAAAAGTGAATACATTTAATAATACAATAATAAATTAATAATATATATTTTTGATATATTTTAGATATTTATACATAAACTTTCTTTATAATAAAAATAAAAAAAATTAACAAATGTTTTAATAGTTTTAAAACACTATAATAAACTAAATCTATGCACAACAATCTGTCCATGTCGATGTCCTCAGCAGTAAATCCATGGAGCACGTTTAAACAAATGTTATTGTAAGGAAAATAATTAAACCATTATGATGAATAAGGTTAAAAAAAGTTTTTTAATAAAAAGTTTAAAGATTTTTTTAGGTGGATTGTTGGTGATTGTATGGGTTTTGGCCAGATTGAGTAACAAAACAAGAACAAAGGTAAATAAAGACTTGTTTAAAAAAAATAATAATAAATTTGTTTAAAAAGATTTAAGACCACAAACACAATATTTCAGTAAATTTAAGACTTTTTAAGGCTTAAAATTTTGAGTCTTCTATGAGAATACTGTTGGTCAAGTATCGCCAGCTCAGTTAAACCTTTTTAAATGTATTGTTTTTATTTATTTTATATAGTACCAGTGCTCAATGACGCTTTACAAACAGTAGGAGAACAAGAAAAGCAATAACCTTAAGCAGGTAGAGAAAATGGGAGACTAATAATACATAAAAGAAAGACAAAAGACATGAGAACAAGAGAAAAAATAAACTTTTTTCGGTCTTTCAATGAGTGCTTGTGTGCGTTTAGAAGAACTAGGCAACACACTCAGGGCTGCAAGATGGATTTAATTTAGTATTCTTATTATTAAAATATATCTGAATGAGGATCAAATAACTGAGTTGGTGTTTGAGAGTGAAAACCAACCTGTTTGTTCCTGCAGATCTTCCTGTTTGACTGTGAATGTTTCTTCAATCTTCACATCTTCACTCTCCTCTTTAATAAACGCCATCTTTATAACAGTGTGGAATTCAGTCGCTTCAGCAGGAGTTTTTCTCTATGTTTGGACACTTTATTCTGTTTAAAATGAACAAAACAATAAAAATGTCCTATTTAAAATAATAAAACAATGAACAGAAACAAAATTCAACACCTGCTTCAACAGTTTCTATTAATGAGAGTAATTAACAAAAAGAAATCAGGTAAAACTTTCTTTAAAACAGTGGTTCTCAAAGTGAGGGGTCATAGAGGTATTGTTGGTTTTATATTCACACATTCGTTTATTTAGAATTCTCTATGCTGTTTACCATGTTACTTTGAATATTCGATCGGAATTAGCATGCAAGTGTAACTTGAAAACAACATTAACACTGTTTATTTGACTGTGAACAATGTTGCACTTTGATAGTCATTGGCTGCTAATATGATTTCCCTATTTAGAGCTTGCAAATAATACTTTTCTGAAATTATATTATTAAGGGCAAAGTCAGAATGTGCGAATATAAAACCAACCTATCTCTATGAAATTGAGTACTAGTTTTAATCAGCTCATTTGTGGCTATTGTTTGAATACTTTTCTGAAATGATATTATTAAGGGGAAAGTCTGAATATCTGAATATAAAACCAACTTTACTTCTATAGATAATTGAGGTGAAGTTGGTTTTATATTTGGGTATTCAGACATTCCCCTTAATAATAAAATTTCCTAAATGTATTCTTTGCAAACTCTAAATATGGAAATCATATTAGCAGCTAATAATAACCAAAGTACAGCATTGGTTACAGTCAATTAGATAGTGCTAATGTTGTTTAGAAGTCATACTTGCATTCTAATTCTGACCGAATATTTTCAGTAACATGGTAAACAATACAGAGACTGCTAAATAAATGAATGTGGGGGGTCGCAGGTTATAGAGGTAAAGTTGGTTTTATATTTGCACATTCAGACTTTTCTTTAATAAATTAATTTCATAAAAGTATTATTAGCAAACTTTTAATAGTAAAATCATAATTACAACATTGTAAGTACATAAGTACAACATTGTTCACAGTCAAATAAACAGTGTTAATGTTGATTTCAAGTCATACTGGCAGGCTAACTCTGATCAAATATTCAAAGTAACATGGTAAACAATATAGAGACTTCTAAATGAACAAATGTGTGAATATAAAACCAACTTTACCTCTATTTTAAAGCTCGCATTACACACTTTTCTGTTTCAAACAAAAGCCCTCGGTTACTCAGAATAAAATAGTACTACGCTGTATAAAGGGTTAAAATAATATTTTCAACAGCAGGTACACAATGTAGCATCGGATGAAAAACATGAAACTTTAATTAAATCGGGTTTTATCCGAAAACATTTAAAAACACAAACCTTTCTCCAGTTGAATCAAAGCGCTGAAGCGGCGCCGCCTGATGACGTCACACACCACGCCAAAATAAAAGTCTTTTTTGTTTAGCTTTTTTGCCCCTTACTGTTGCAGTC
Organism: Danio rerio; assembly: GCF_052040795.2. Classification (NCBI taxonomy): domain Eukaryota; kingdom Metazoa; phylum Chordata; class Actinopteri; order Cypriniformes; family Danionidae; genus Danio; species Danio rerio. Next base: position 49,724,472 of record NC_141024.2, on the reverse strand, counting down.
ATGACTTATTGATACATTTCTCCCTTGTTTTTCACTCTATACTATTTCTGCTCTCTCTCTCTCTCTCTCTCTCTCTCTCTCTCTCTCTCTCTCTCTCTCTCTCTCTCTCTCACACATTTCACATTTTAGGTACTTTATTGGCATGACAAATAACTGTACATTCATATTGCATACGTACAAACAAGACAGTAGTGCAAACAAATATGGATATAAAATATAATACAGAAAAAACACAGAAATAAATACAATAAAAATAGATAAATAAAAATAAAAAGATTGATAAAATAAAAAATATTAATAAAAATGTAAATAGATTAGATCTCTCACAAACACACACTTTAGTATTTAAAGTTGATCAAAAGTTTTAATCTAAACATTTTAAGACAATTTTAAAGAAACATTTTTTAATCCAGTTCATGATGACTTGCATTTCTACAACACATTACTTACTATTAATATATGAGAGTCCAAATCTCATCCTCATAATTATGACCCCTTATTTTCTTTTCTATTTTTACAACTTCATAGGCCTATATAGGGTTTCTTATTGTTTCATATGAATTGTCGTCTCTTATTATCTGTGTTCCACGTTTCCTGCCATTCTTTAGCAATATCTTCAGTAATAATATTTAATTTACCTTTACTTACAGAAGCATTAAAGGGGTAGTTCACATAAAAAAATTACAATTCGGTAATTTACTCATCCTCTACTTGAGCCAAACCTGTTTAAGTTTCTTCTGCTGAATGCAAATGAAGAGAATAGGCTACAGGGTCAAGAAGCAGCCACTATATGGTTCAACAGCTCCTACTTTGGACATGGCTGCTATTTTCAACATTTTCTGGAACACAAAATGTTCTTGGAACTCGATTACAATTGAACCACTAAAGTCACGTCACAGGTTTTGACAATGTTTTTGGTTCCTTTTCCAGAAAAAAAAATGTCAAACCCTTTGAGCATCTCGATCCTCTTGCTGTCTATGACAGATGAGGGAGCTCTCTAATTTTATCTAAAATGTCTTCATTTGCGTTCTGAAGATGACCAAAATTCTCAGGGGATTGAAACAACAGATAGAGGGACAATCGTTCTCTAGAGCCACATCGCACTGGTTTTTTAAATTTATTAATTTTTTATTGCAATAACAACTGGCCATTACAACAAATAGAAATAAAGAAACTGATAATCGTGTGATATTACTCATATATTCATTCATTTTCTTTACAGCTTAGTCCTTTTATTAATCAGGGGTCACCATAGTGGAATGAACTGCCAACTTATCCAGCACGTGCTTTACACAGCGGATGCCCTTCCAGCTGCAACCCGTTACTGGGAAACATGCATGCACACTCATCGCATGTCTATAGACTTTGTGGAAACCAGAGCATCCGGAGGAAACGCACGCGAACACGGGGAGAACATGCAAACTCCACACAGAAATGCCAACTGACCCAGTTGAGGCTCAAACCAGCAACCTTCTTGCTGTGAGGTGATCGTGCTACCCACTGCACCACTGTGATGCCTCACATCTGTGTCTTTATTCGAGGATTTAAACTGGTATTGGTGAAGAACTATGGTTACTAAAAGGCACCATTCAGATGTAATGATCTGGGCAATCAAGCATGTATTGTTATAGACACCTTTGCTTATTTGTCTGAAGAGATGTTAAGCAGGTCCTGTTCATGTAATATGCTTTAGGCTATCAAGTTGGTATTGGCATGAACAGCTATACCTGTTAACAGGTTTCATATATGTAAAACGATCCTATTCAGTTAATGGTCTGGCCTATTAGCCAGCTTTTAATAAAGACGATTGCACATGATGATGAGCCATTTATTTAAATGAATATGTGACACAGATATTTAAATTTCATTGTTGCAAACAAGTTACAGGAGTAAGTGCAGTTGTTGTTGTATGTGATGTTCACCACTGTAATTACACCATAGTCAAACAGAAGTCTGAGAAATGCTGTAGTTGGTGTAGGTGGAGCAGGTTAATCACATTAAAAGTTCTGCATTGTGTAGATATGAAAGTGAACTCTTGTCATTGAATTACGCTGTATAAACTGCCTATACAATAATTTAACTTGTGACGTAATTATGTTCTAATTATAAATATATAGCTGCATGACAGATTTAATAGTGGACTCCACAAAGGTAAGACCAAAGCTTGAAATCGCATCACGAGAGTCCATGAGACCAATAGAAGATCAAAACATGAGCTATATGGAGCAATCAGTCGCTTTTAGTATCGTCTAATCATATTGTTTTTCCCACCCTTTTTTGCAGCGCTGTACGAAAGAATTTTGCAAGCACAAACTCTAGTGTGACTGCAGCCCAACTTGCTTTCAGATTAACTATGCCCAGCTGGTATATATATATATATATATATATATATATATATATATATATATATATATATATATATATGCTATATATATGAGCCTACCTTAGACAAAGTGGGTACATCTAGAAGCTGCTGTGCTGTAGAAGTTTCTGATTAAAATTATGATTTGTGCCTGTACCATAACAGATCTCTCTTGTTGTGATATGTTTGTTTTTTGCTCATTGATTCGACTGCATTGAGTGAGTGAGTGCATTTTCCCTCCTTCTCCTGGTTAAGAGATAAAGCTATATAAATGAATTAGTTATATTTCAGATAGTATAAATCAATTATTAGCAACAAAAGACCAATTTTATAATGATTTTAGTGTAAAAGACTTTATTTGAAGCAAAAAAGATGCTGGAGGACTGGATCAGATATATGGCACTTTACTCACACCTGATTGCCTCTGCAAATTATACATAACATTTCACAGCACCTGGAATTAACACAAATGAGTTTGAAGTTACAGATTGTCTCATCCATTTGTGATTAATGTACAAACAATTATCTTCTAAGGCCAAAAGTATGTGATCGCTTTACTGTGTTAAAAAAGGTTTTGTCACAGGGTATCTTATATATTCTTTTGTGAATGTCTATGCACATTTGTATGCACAAACACAACTGATAATCAGAGGGAAAAACATCTTTGTTACATATCAGGTGAATAAGAGGCTTTCGAGAAAGATGAGCTGCTCACACATGTTCTGTTCAACTTAAAAATGAAGGAAAGAAAAAAAAAATTGGCACAGAAACAAGTTACATTTTGATCATAAAAATTTATAGACACTTTTGGAAAGAAATAATTGACCTGTTGAGTGTGTTGACAGTTTACAGGAAGCAGTATTGAGCTGCATGTGCTTTAGGAGAAGTAAAAGACTCTAAACTCACATAAAGAACAGGTTCAGTTATAAATAAATAACTAAAACATTGCTAATATTAATATATTGACTGAACTTAACACAAATAAAACCACACTGTGAAGATTAGAAATTGTTTCTTTTAACGAATAATGATATATCACAGTATAATAGTATAAGACTTACATAACTATTATATAAGTGAATGTAGTTGTGTGTGTTGAGACATCAGTGTGATTTAAGTCTTCAATGCTCATTTGCATCTTTAAATAAAAACCAGCTTGGGAAAAAAAAAACAATTAAAATGTGTTTCAAATCAAAATACCTCAACATAGGTGTATCAGCATTAACTACAAAATGTAGCAGCCAAAATAAAAAAAGCTTCCATCAATAGTCCTATAAAACAACAGCAACAAAACAAATGATGATGGCTAAAGTCAACTTATTTTCCCAATACATCATTATTTCTCTGTAAAACTGGTTTGTAAAGCTGCTGAACTTCCCATCCCCCACTGTATGTGTCTTGAGTCTTCACTACTCCCCACTGCTCATTTGCATCTTTATACCAGAATTAATGGGGGCCAATTGAGTCTAATCCAATCACGTTCCAGATCCTGTAGCTCAACAGGGTTGTATCTATATATTCTGGGTTCCTAACAGAAACTTCATTGGCTTATTTTGCTAAGTAAAGAGAACAACGTTTGAGGACAAACTACAATTGGGATTATTACCAACAACAACCTACAAAGAAAAACCCACTGAGGTCATTTTTTCATCCCACTTCTTTATTGAAGACTGGAAAGGTAAGTTGCACATTCTGAATTTACACTCAAATAATATCTGAATGCTAACATTATAAAATGTAAAATCTAAATATGCGTGGATGCATTGTTCAACGTTGTATTACGTTCTTCAGTCATTTTTAAAAGATTTTTTACAACTATTTATTTATTTTTTGTTTGTTTGTTTATTTGGTTATAAATAATGCTTGACAGTCCACTGACAAATGGACTGTAGCCCAAATAAGCCTCCACTTATTCATGTCATTCTATATATAGGTAGGAACCTGGCAGGCAATTTTGGAGAATTTGATGTTTCCCCATTCAAACATACTAAGAGGTGGTAACATCAGTGAATGCAAGTGAATGAGTTAAAGCTATGGATGAAGAAATGCAATCGTTTAAAGAAAATGCAACCTCTTACCAACCTACCTGAAGGCAAAGATCCAGTGGGGGGTAAATCCTTTTTTTCAATTAACATAGTGATGGTCTTACAAATACAAATCAGTAAGCAAATAAAGTATAAAGTGGAAAACAAGGAAGCAATGTATCTATAAGTCATCACTAAGAGTAAGTGGAAAAAAAGTAAGAAGTTGTGTGATATAATAAAGCTGCGCCACTCCCGCGCTGTGATTCAACTGGAAGAGGTTTGTTTTGAAGCTTTTACACAGATGTAAACCAACTGATTAAAATTTCAGGTTGTTCATTTATTGCTAGTTGTACCTGCTATTGACAATATTATTTTAACCCTTTATACAACGAAGTACTATTTTACTCACAATAAGGTCTATTGTTTAAATAAGATAGGTTAAACTATATTTGTCCACAAGAGTAAATTCTTGTCTTGTGCAAAAAAGTGATACAACGTTGCTGTAAGCAGACAATAAAATAAATAAAGCAAACAAAACGTTTAAGAACATATCTGAATAAAGCAACAGTAATGGGTGTAATAAGTGTTAATGAATGTTTAATTTATTTAATAGCCTGATGTCATTCTATTCGAAGTATACATCATTATATATAAGAAATGTAGTTACGTTACTAGTTTTAATCAGCTCATTTGTGGCTAGTGTTTCTTGCTCAGACTTACCTGATTTGTTTTTGTTAATTACTCTTATATAAAGAAACTGTTAAAACAAGTGTTGAAGATAAGTTTGTTTCTGTTCATTGTTTTGTTCATTTTAAACAGGATAAAGTGACCAAACACAGAGAAAAACTCCTGCTGAAGCGACTGATCTCCACACTGTTATAAAGATGGCGTTTATTAAAGAGGAGAGTGAAGATGTGAAGGTTGAAGAAACATTTACAGTCAAACAGGAAGATCTGCAGGAACTAACAGGTTGGTTTTCATTCTCAAAGACCAACTCAGTCATTTGATCCTCATTCAGATATATTTTAATAATAAGAATACTAAATTAAATCCATCTTGCAGCCCTGAGTGTTCGCCTAGTTCTCCTAAATGCACATAAGCACTCATTGAAAGACAGGAATGAACATTGATCACTATTACCCTTTATTAATAAACTTTTTTTATGGTTTTAAAGTTGTGTGACGATCGTCATTAGAATTTTCCTTATTATTATATGAGTGACGTCTGATTGGGTTACTACTGTCAGCTGATGCAACGTTATTTAGAGCGCCTTGGATGGGTTTCTCGCGCACTCTCTCATTCATTCCTTATCACGCAGTCAGCATGCAGGTGATTCCGGGTCACTGAGAGGTCATGCTGACTGAGTGTGTGTGTGTGTGTGTTGAGAGCGCACTGCGTACTTGTTGCTTTGAGTCCGTTTTTTGTAGCTCAATATGTGTTTTCGTGCTGCGTGGTCTTGCTCTGAGGTAGTGGCAGTGTTCTTTGAAGTTGGTCACGGCATCGAAAGTGCGAGTATGTTTTTGATGCGGACGTTGAAGCGGCAACATTTATGAATGGAAGAGTTTATGATTTTGGCGGAGGTTGTATTTGCGATGCATGGTGAACGTATTATGCGCTCGGGTTTGTTTGTGGAGTGAGGCGCGGGTTTATTTTGTTTTTTGGCGCTCGAGTTGCCTATTTGTTTTGGGTTTTTTCTTTCTTTTTGTTTGAATGTTTGATCACTATCGTGATCGGGATTTGTGTTGCAGTTTTCTGGGCCCGGTAGCATCGACGGGTGATCGGGTAAGCAAATGTTTCTTCTTTGATTTATATTGTTTTGGTTAACTTGTATATGTGTATGTATGTCCAAAAGATTTAATGAGATGGTAGAGTAACCATATGAATGTGCATTGCGTTCACGATTGCTTCAACGTGCACAAATGGAAAATCTACTTTAGCGTATACGAACTGAGAGACATTTCAGAGTGCATTAATTACCCGATTACTTCAGCGTGCACAAATGGAAAATCTACTTTAGCGTTTACGAACTGAGAGACATTTCAGAGTGCATTAATTACCCGATTACTCCAGCGTGCACAAATGGAAAATCTACTTTAGCGTATACGAACTAAGAGACATTTCAAGTGCATTGAATGTGCAATTGATTCAGCGTGCACAAATGGAATATCTACTATGTGTAAAGTGTACAACTGAGTTCTATAAGTTCTTGAATGTGTGATTTGATTTGAACTTGAAATATTATGTTTGTGGGAATTTGATTAATATTGGTTGTTGTATGTTTAGAAGTGGTTTATTTGATTTATTTCTTTATGGTTGGTTGATGTATCACCCGTTGATGGTTTTGTTTGTAAAAGGTAATTAATAGGTATTGTGCCTGGGCCTGGACATTTAAGTTTGTTTGGTTTATAGATTTACTTACAATGTGTTGAAGTTAAAGTTTGTTCTTTTTGTTTTCTTCTTTATTAATTCATTGATCTGTTGCATGATTGAATATCTGATTTGGTTTTTATTAAATCATGCATCTGTTGAAACTTAAATTTTCATTTAATTGAATTATTTAAGAAACTGTAGTGGGGTCTTTCAACCCCTGGCGCCCAACCCACTTTATTAGCCAAATACCGCTACAGATTTGGCGCCCAACGTGGGCCCTGAGATATGCTAAATATTTAGTGGTTTTTGTAATTTTTGCTTAATAATGGAAGCTGACAACTTTCTTATTAATCTTCCTGATGCAGCAGAAGGTAGTTGTGAGGGCCCATCTCATAATAGTCCTGTTACTCCACAGATTGGCCGATCATTATTAGATGAGGACACTGGGATGGAACAGCCATTTATTGGGGCTCCGATCCTCTCCTCTGAAAGTCGGACAGACGATTTAGCAGTTTTAGTCCAGGCAATTGATTCTCTTAAAAGTGTATTTGTAGATACAGTAGACCGGCAGAAAAAATGGCTTCAGGACAGTACTGAACTTTGTACTCATGAAGTTCCTAAGAAAACATTAACTGTGGTTGAAAAAGCACATTCTGAATTTTTGGACGTTCTTTCTGACCGTATGAAAGAGTTTACTAAACATACAATTGAAGCTATACAGTGGAACTCGAAACAGACACACAATGAATTTAAGGCAATGTTTGATGAGGCTAACTCTTCAATGTTTTCTTCCTTTAAGAGAGCTTTGGAAGAATCTAGGGTAGGAGAAAAAACATTACAGGAAGAAGTATGCAGCTTGAGGAAGGAGCTACTTGCCATGCAAACTTCGCTTGATTCCTTTATGCAGCAGAGGATCTCACTTGACACCAAAGTAGATGAAAAGGTTCATGTTTCTGGGTCTCAGGTATGTTCAAATACATCTTCACATGTAGACTCTAGTGAGTCCATTAGTCAACCTGCTCTTTCAAATTTGTCTTGTGGGCGTATTCCGCCTATTAAAATGGTTTTTCCTACTTTTGGAGGAGTAAATGATGAGTCTGATCCTGTTATTTATTTGGAGAGATGTAATGACTTCTTAGCTCTAAGACCAATGTCAAACAGTGAGATACTTGCCACCATGCGTAGTGTTCTGCATGCCTCAGCCCGAGATTGGTGGGAGACAGTAAGATTTAAAATTAATTCTTGGGAAAGTTTTCAGAAGGCTTTTTTAGCGGTTTTCCTCCCAGAGGATTATCAGGATGTGCTCGAAGAAAAAGTGCGTAATCGACTGCAAGGGACAAATGAAAGTGTTCGAGACTTTGCTTTTTCATTTCAAGCTTTATTTAAACGCTGGAAAAAAGAAGCTACTGATACTGAAGTTTTGAAAGCTCTTTTAAAAGCGATGAATCCTTGTTATGCTAGTCAACTTCGTGGCCGTGCACAGACTGTAGAGGAACTGGTGAGATTAGGAACACAATTAGAGAGAGATTATGATCATCAAATAAAGTACAATCAGTTACAGTTACCTAAGAGTTCTTTTCTTGACCAGCATTTATCTAAAAAATCAAAAGGGGTAGAAGTAAAATCAAATTTACCTCCAGAACAAAGTTTGACTAGTTTGCTTTGTTGGCGATGTCATGAAAATCATTCCCCAGATTCTTGTTCCAAGTTTAAGGCTGTCCTGAGTGGAAAGCAAACTGGTGGACAATTTCAAGGAACTAAAGAGTTCCAACCTCAAAATCAGCAACGAGGTATGCTGTCTGCTTATGATACTCAGCGCTTTGTAAAAAAAGATGTGTCATCTGGTAGGAAGCTGGATAAGAGAGATGGTATTAAAATTCTTCGTCAGTTGGTTATCCCCATGATGGTTCGGAACTGTAGTGGTAAAGCACTTGTTGATACAGGAGCTACTTATACATTGCTCAACGTCGATTTATGGAATAAGATAAAAGAACCCAATGAGCGACTAGATGTATGGCATGAGGGACCACTTTATCTAGCTAATGGCGATGCTACTGTTCCTCTTGGCCAAAAAGTACTGGACTTCTATTTGCAGGATTTGCATTTCCAAGTTCCAACTGTAGTTCTGCCAGCTCAGAACCTTGTGTACTCAATGGTTTTGGGTTTAGATTTTATCGCACTGACGGGGTTGCAACTGAACATTAAAGATCAACTGTACAGTTTTTCAGATGATCCACAAGGTCGGGTTTTCCCTTTCCAACCGCCTATTACACCAGGGGACTCTTGGAAGTGTTGTAAACCACCTGGTAACTATAATCCATCTGCTTCTTTGTATTCTGCTATACCTCCTGTTCAGTTTGTATGTACAGCAAACGAATGTGTGGATAAGAGTGATGTGGGAGAGTCTGGTTCTGTATTGATGGAGCTTTTGCAAAGTAAAATCAAGGAGAGCAATCTTTCAGAACGTGAGTCTCATGTTCTGTTTACTCTTTTGTATGACCATCCTGACGTTTGTACTCCTAATTTGGGTAGAACCCATCTTGTCCAGCATAAGATTGCGGTTTCAACAGATGTTGTTGTAGCTCAAAAACCATACAGACTACCCATACACAAAAAGGAGATTGTAAAGGAACAAATTGATGATATGCTCAATCAAGATATCATCCAGCCATCTCATTCACCCTGGGCATCTCCTATTGTGTTAGTTCCTAAAAAAGATGGAGGGCAGAGATTTTGTGTTGATTATCGTAAACTGAATGCAGTCAGTGAAAGCGACGCATTTCCTCTTCCCACAGTGAATGAGATCTTGGAGTCCCTTTCTGGGTCAGGGATATTTAGTACTCTGGATTTAAATAGTGGATATTGGCAGGTGTCCATGCATCCAGATAGTATGGCCAAGACCGCTTTTGTCTCACCTTTTGGCCTATATGAGTTTAAGGTGTTACCTTTTGGCCTGAAAAATGCACCGGCCACGTTTCAAAGGCTTATGAATAGAGTCTTGGCTGACTATCTGGGGCAGTGTTGTTTAGTGTATCTAGATGACATAGTTGTCTATTCGGCTAACTTTCACCAACATGTCCTGGACCTCCAGAAAGTTTTGAGATGTTTGCAGAGAGCAGGACTAACTCTCAAACTTCCAAAATGTCATTTCTGTTTAACAGAGATCAAGTTTCTTGGCCATATTGTGACTACTGATGGTGTAAAGGCAGACCCTGCTAAAACAGAAGCTATTCAGAATTTTCCAGTCCCAACAAATTTAAAGGAACTCCAACGGTTTCTGGGAATGAGTGGGTGGTACCATAGGTACGTTCAAAATTTTTCAGATATTGCCGAACCACTTAATGCTCTAAAGAAGAAAGGAGTTCGTTTTCAGTGGACAGCTGAGTGCCAGGTAGCGTTTGACTGCCTCAAAAGGCATCTTTCCTCACCACCTGTACTTGGACACCCAAATCATGCCCATACATTTGTAGTTTATACTGATGCCAGTTCAACCGGCTTAGGTGCTGTTCTTGCTCAACGACCCTCCACTTTTGGTGCATCTGAGGAGGTGTTGGCGTATGCTAGCCGTACTCTGACATCAGCAGAGAAAAACTATTCTACAACTGAGCGGGAGTGTTTAGCAGTGGTTTGGGCTGTAGAACGGTGGCGGCATTATTTGGAGGGAAAATCCTTCATTGTAGTCACTGATCATGCCTCTCTTCTTTGGGTGTTCAACACTACAAAAACAAATTCCCGACTGATTCACTGGGCTTTGAGACTACAGGAGTTTGAGTTTATTCTTGAGTATCGTAAGGGGAAGCTTAATAGCGCCCCAGACGCTTTGTCTCGGATTGACGTTCCTGATTCTTGTCCAATGGTAGCTTCCTATGTTCCTAAGCAAAGTACAGAGAGTATGGTATCACTATTTCCTCTTTGTGATGAGGATATCTGGATTGCACAGCAACAAGATATAGAAATCCAAAGGATATATCAGAGCTTAGCAGAAGGAAAGCAGAGTGATGAGGGATCTGGCTCTGAGTTTGTCATTTTAGAGGATAAGGTCTATAGGAAGGTGTCTAATCCTACAAAGGGAACTCATTTTCAGATTTATGTTCCACAGACTCTCAGAGAAATTTTGTTGGAGGCATATCACTCCAATCCATTGAGTGGTCATTTTGGGCGTTATAAAACTCAAAAAAGGTTAATGCAAGTTGCCTTTTGGCCTAATATGTGGAGAGATGTATCTGACTTTGTGAAGAACTGTACTAGTTGTCAGCAGAATAAACCAGAGTGTCGTTAGCCTGCTGGAAAACTTCAGCAAACTGAAGTGAAGGAGCCTTGGGAAATGCTTGGTGTAGACCTTATGGGGCCACTGCCTCGTAGTACCCTGGGTAACACTCAATTGTTAGTTGTTGTGGACTATTACAGTCACTGGGTTGAGATGTTTCCTCTTCGCAAAGCTACTGCTGGAGTGATTGCCCAGACACTTAGGAAGGAAGTACTGACTCGATGGGGTGTTCCAAAGTTCCTACTATCTGACAGGGGACCTCAATTTACATCTGAGATTTTGAAGGATCTGTGTAGCAGATGGGGAGTGGTACAAAAATTAACAACAGCATATCATCCCCAAACTAATTTTACGGAACGTGTGAATCAGGTAATTAAAGTCATGATCTCCTCTTATGTGTTTGGTGAGCATAATCGGTGGGATCATTACTTACCAGAGTTGAGATATGCCATCAACTCTGCTGTTCAGGAGAGTACTGGATACTCCCCAGCAGAGTTATTATTGCACAGAAATCTGAGAGGACCTTTTGAACTTGTGTTAGAGCCTCACCAGACTGGTCTTAGGGTCCTTAAAGACTTGCAGGAAGTGGTAAAAAGAAATGTGCGTAGGGCTAAGGAAAAACAGAAGCGTTTGTATGATGCGAGACGAAGAGATGTGCATTTCACAAGAAATGATAGAGTTTGGATGAGAGCACATCCTCTTTCTAAGGCTTCTCAAGCATTTGCAGCTAAATTCACAGCTAGATGGATTGGGCCTTATCGAATTGTGGAAAAACTTGGTCCGGTGAACTACCGGATTGTTCGGGAGGATAATGGGGAAGATTTACGTACAGTTCATGTATGCAATTTAAAACCTGCATTTCCCTCCGCAGGGGAATTGGATCGTAGAGAGAGAGAAAGGGTCCTGAAAATTTTTGTCGAAGAGTCAGAAGATGAGGAATTTCTTGGATTTGAATAGTCCTGAGATCCAGTAATCACTTAACTGATTTCCATATTTATACATCAGATTATTTGGTGAGTAGAGTTATTGGTATGGAAAGCTGTTGAGTGTCCTTTTATTGCTGCATATTTTTTAGGTCTTAAAAAACCCCTAAAGATTTCTTGTAAGTAACTTATAGATCACAACCTCTTTAAGTTTGACTGATCTTTTTCCATGGGGGGGAGAGTGTGACGATCGTCATTAGAATTTTCCTTATTATTATATGAGTGACGTCTGATTGGGTTACTACTGTCAGCTGATGCAACGTTATTTAGAGCGCCTTGGATGGGTTTCTCGCGCACTCTCTCATTCATTCCTTATCACGCAGTCAGCATGCAGGTGATTCCGGGTCACTGAGAGGTCATGCTGACTGAGTGTGTGTGTGTGTGTTGAGAGCGCACTGCGTACTTGTTGCTTTGAGTCCGTTTTTTGTAGCTCAATATGTGTTTTCGTGCTGCGTGGTCTTGCTCTGAGGTAGTGGCAGTGTTCTTTGAAGTTGGTCACGGCATCGAAAGTGCGAGTATGTTTTTGATGCGGACGTTGAAGCGGCAACATTTATGAATGGAAGAGTTTATGATTTTGGCGGAGGTTGTATTTGCGATGCATGGTGAACGTATTATGCGCTCGGGTTTGTTTGTGGAGTGAGGCGCGGGTTTATTTTGTTTTTTGGCGCTCGAGTTGCCTATTTGTTTTGGGTTTTTTCTTTCTTTTTGTTTGAATGTTTGATCACTATCGTGATCGGGATTTGTGTTGCAGTTTTCTGGGCCCAGTAGCATCGACGGGTGATCGGGTAAGCAAATGTTTCTTCTTTGATTTATATTGTTTTGGTTAACTTGTATATGTGTATGTATGTCCAAAAGATTTAATGAGATGGTAGAGTAACCATATGAATGTGCATTGCGTTCACGATTGCTTCAACGTGCACAAATGGAAAATATACTTTAGCGTATACGAACTGAGAGACATTTCAGAGTGCATTAATTACCCGATTACTTCAGCGTGCACAAATGGAAAATCTACTTTAGCGTTTACGAACTGAGAGACATTTCAGAGTGCATTAATTACCCGATTACTCCAGCGTGCACAAATGGAAAATCTACTTTAGCGTATACGAACTAAGAGACATTTCAAGTGCATTGAATGTGCAATTGATTCAGCGTGCACAAATGGAATATCTACTATGTGTAAAGTGTACAACTGAGTTCTATAAGTTCTTGAATGTGTGATTTGATTTGAACTTGAAATATTATGTTTGTGGGAATTTGATTAATATTGGTTGTTGTATGTTTAGAAGTGGTTTATTTGATTTATTTCTTTATGGTTGGTTGATGTATCACCCGTTGATGGTTTTGTTTGTAAAAGGTAATTAATAGGTATTGTGCCTGGGCCTGGACATTTAAGTTTGTTTGGTTTATAGATTTACTTACAATGTGTTGAAGTTAAAGTTTGTTCTTTTTGTTTTCTTCTTTATTAATTCATTGATCTGTTGCATGATTGAATATCTGATTTGGTTTTTATTAAATCATGCATCTGTTGAAACTTAAATTTTCATTTAATTGAATTATTTAAGAAACTGTAGTGGGGTCTTTCAACCCCTGGCGCCCAACCCACTTTATTAGCCAAATACCGCTACAGTTGTTTCTAGTAGTTGTTACTAGTTCTCACAGATAGTAACTGAGTTAGAATGACATCATAATTATATTAACTAATTGCCAGGGCATTTCCCTATTTAAAACCTGCTGGGTCTTAAAATGTCTTAAATTTCAAAATCTAAAATTTTAGGCCTTAAAAAGTATTAAATTTACTGAAATGTTGTGAGGTCTTAAATCTTTTTTTAAACAAGTCTTTATTTTTCTTTGTTCATGTTTTGTTACCCAATCTGGCCAAAACCCATACAATCACCAACAATTTATCTCAATAAAACTTTAAACTTTTTATTCAAAAAGGTCATTTTAACTCTATTTATCATAATGCTTTAATTATTTTCCTTACAATAACATTTGTTTAAACGTGCTCCATGTGTTTACTGCTGAGGACATCGACCTGGACAGATTGTTGTGCATAGATTTAGTTTATTATAGTTTTTAAAAAAATTTGTTCATTTGTTTTTTACTTTAAAGAAAGTTTATTTTGGAAAAAAGTGTGTGGATACAAGTAGAGCTCTCTTGTTTTTACACAATATTTAAGATCTTTTGCTAAGAAAACTCTAAAATAATTTAATATTATTATTCCATTATTATTTTATTATTAAATGTGCTAAATTATAATATTTTTTGATAGGACAAATAAAAATCTTTTTCATCTGGGGCATTTGAAAAATTCCTTAGTCTAAAATTTCATTCATAATGGTCTTAAAAATGTCTTAAAACATCTTAAATTAAACTTGGTGAAACCTGCAGAAACCCTGATTTAAAATATGTCAGAAAACGTGGATTCCCCTAATTTAAAATATGCTGAATGAAATGGAGACTAAAATAATTAATTATTATAAAACATTGTACAGTATTCTAAACTATATGATGTTGTTGTGGGATGACATGAGACAAAACGAACAAATTACAGTGGAACAATAAACGTTTAGCATTACATTGACTACAACTGGCCAATAAACTAGTGTAAAAATATCTTTTGCTGCTTAAGAAATGAAGAAAATCAGCATGCTGATGATGTGCAAACATTTGAGTGTGAAGTTCATCAGTATTAACCATATTCTTCATATACCAGCAGGCGGCACCATTGGAATCTTTTTGCTTGAGATTTTTTTTTTAAGAATTAATTTTTAGATCTTAAAAGTGTTATGCTGCTTAGGCATGGGACGATACCCCTTTTCAAGGTATACCACCTCAACGTTTTTCAAATGTCTCATGGCTTCAAACGTCACCACCTGTTCATTGTGTGTCGGCATCATCCTCTGAGGAAAAAGTCATTTATTAAATAGAGAAAAGTTTTATATAGCTTCTTCTACCGCAGTAAATTCTGTTTTTACTGTTGATATTTGGCGTCAGTTAATTAGGAAGTGACGATTTTGTTCTCTTTGACTCATTGGATGGAAACGCTGCTTTATTTGCTTATCTTTAATGCGATTTTCTAGTTTTGCAAATAAATTTAATTTGCATTTAGGATGGAAACACAGCTATTGCTTACATTTCAGTCACACAAAGAACAAAGTCACTTACGAGAATGGAATCCGGTTATAATCTCCACACTCTTGGTTCTCCCCTTCGGTTGTGTCGTCTCTTCCATCTTGAAGTCCCTCCAATATCTTCTTTTACTAAGGATTATACTTGCCATACTTAATATACACTTGCTATATTCAGGCTTATTACTCCCAACACTCTTATTAACTTCCAATTAACCAATTATTAAAATTTGCACATCTTATACTCTTTATCAGTGTAGGTACTTTTTTTCCAATAAAACTAGAATTAAAATAAGAGTTACAATAAAAAATGGTAACAGAAAAAAAATATTTATGCGTAAAGAAGAAATTGAAACATGAAAAATTGAACTCACGTCATTGGGTAAAAATTATTAGTTCTAATCTGATAAAAGAATTGAAACAGAATAAAGAGAGTTTAAGAAAACAGATTTTCTTTCACATGTAACCATGTGAAGAGGATTAATGATGAAGTCAAAATTCAGCTGAAAGGAAATAATAAGAATATTGAGTGATTTTTAGTCAGCTTATAAAAGTATATCAAGATTGTATGTGCAACTACTTGAACCGAAATTACGTAGAACTAATTAGTAGCCAAAAGAAAATCATAAAAATGATTAGAACAAACTAAGTAATAAATAGTTGAGAAAATGAATTATCAAAAATAGTGTCAAATTCAAAAACTGATTGATTGTTAATGAAATACTTAAACGGAGGATTATAAAATTAGCCAGTGTAGTGAAGAGGTTTTATTTTGTTGAGCAATTAAGAGAAACACCAAGACAAGGTGATATGCAATCCATGTTAGACATTTTATTTAAGCTAAATTTTAATTGAGTTATAAACATAGATGTGACTAATTTAATTTGAATACAATTTTACAAGAAAGCAACAAATAAAAGATTGTGTTTAGTTTATGATTTAGAAGCAATTAAGGAGAAGAGATTTTAAAGCTGAGGTTAATAGTGTATGCAGAAATATGGGTATACTGATAATAAAAAGTAAAGATTGTTGTTCTTTAGTGAATAATAAGCTTAAATTCACAGACCTTCGACAGGGACATGTACTGTAACTAGATTCATGGGATTATTACTCTTCTAAAAACTATTTTTAGCACTGCTTACATTCTTATTATTCAAATATTTTTATTTTGTTTTTTAAAAGTCTTAAATTTTTCCACAACACACGTATTGACCAAAAAATTAACATGGTACAAAGATACAGAAATACTCACACTACATAAAGAAAAAGGGAGAAAGAGAAAAATAAAAAAAGTCAAATAAGTCAAATAAATAAATAAAACAGATAAAACAAATTAAAAAAAATTAGGGATAAACTCACACGTAGGATATAATAACCCCTGAGTGTTCAATGTGGGATAGGAAAGGCTGCCAAACCTCATAAAACTTTTTAACAGAGCCTCAGATGGTGTACTTAAGGTCCTTGAGTTAAAGATGTGAAAATTCTAATATCCCATGTTTGTGGGATGGCAGGTTTGTTTTTTTTCCACCTGAGAAGAATCAGGCATCTGGCCAATAAAGAAGAATAGGCAGGGATTTCTGTGATAAGGCTGACAGGTACATTTTATCGGGCACTGTACCAAAAATTGAGGTCAAAGTATTAGGATCCATATCTTTATTATATATAGATGAAAATAATCTAAAAATATTGGTCCAAAACATTATTGTATTCTAGGGCATCCCCGGAACATATGACTCAGATCTGCTGGCTCTAAACCACATCTGGGGCAAGATGAATCTGACCCTGGATACATTTTTGCCAGCTTGCTCCTAGATAGGGGAAGCATATGAAGCACCTTAAACTGAAGAAGACCATGTCTAATACATACAGAAGATGAGTGGACCAGTGCTATGGCATATTGCCATGCTGTATCTGATATTTCTAGTCCTAGTTCATCTTCCCATTTTTGCTTTATACAATTTAGGGGAGGCAGTTCTTTAGACCACTTCATATAACATGGACATCATACCCCTTTGATATGGGTTTATATTTACCAATTCATCTATCCAGCATGCTTCTGGTTGGTTCGGTGAAGGAGAGAAGTGTTTTTAATGAAACTACGGACCTGACGGTACCTAAAATATTTGACTGGGGAATCTCAATGTCTGTTAACTGTTGAAATGAGATAAATATGCCATCTTTAAACAGGTCCTTAACACAGATAACTCCCTTCCTAAAGCATAATTGGAATGCTGAAACTGTAAGAGAGGAAGAGAATAATGGATTTAACAAAATTGAGGCAATGCTTGTTTATTATTAAAGTGAAGTCTGAATTGTGACCATATTCTGAGTGATCCATTAATAACTGGGTCATTTGTAGAATATTGTTTACTGTGTTGTGTCCGGTAGTGGAAATACGTTAGATCTTTACTGAAACATGGCACTAGAACGTTTTAAACAAAGCAAAAAAGATTTATTATTCTTTAGTGGCTTTACAGCAGCATGATACTGTCTCACACTCCATTATCTCTCTAGATCACTGCACCTCCTATAACCCAGCAGCGCCCCCTGTATACAATCAATCACAGGCATATGTACACAACACACACAATTACAGCTGAACTGCAACAACAGTAGCATTCAGCAATTTGAACAAAATAATACACTTTCTCTTTTTTTCATTAATTCTTATTTTTGGTGAACAAACACCACAAATTGGAATGAAAGCACAAAGTAGTGAGCATAATGACACTGGATTAGAAGTGTGCTGTTCCATCAGTAACCAAAGTGGGCCCTCATCATTACAGATGTTGGAAAACCAGAATAGTGTTTCTATAGTCAGTTTGTGTAAATTGGCTGTGCAATAATAGGGTATATGCCGAAGCATGCTAATTTTAATTTGCCAGAAACCTGGGTTAAATGCTTCCGGTGAACTGTATGTCAATGCAAAAATCTGCACGTTTAAGGTCTGTTTTCTTTAGAAATCAGCAATCTCCACTGCCCGAGTGATATCCGATATAAAGTGGGTCTCAGATTGTACAAGAAGCACTGCATTACATTACGTTTTTCCCTGCCATGTCTTTATAATATGAGCATTTATTTTACCCCAGTAAATTCAATTGAGCTTCTGCGCTAGCCTGCCAATTCTGACCGGCCGGCCACCCCTGCTCTACTCGTTTTACACTGCAACCGTTCAGTCAACTTTTTTTTCTCAAGCACACCACATAATGCTGCCCTCTTCAACTCTTCTCCACTTCCTTTATACTCTCACTAATTTCCTTTTTGCCGTCCCATGGGTGAAGACCAATTAAACAATGTTGATTGTTGTTGTAAACTTCTAAGAGCCCAAAAAGCTGGGGGGTACTTTCGGTTGTCTTCAAAGCAAAATACTTTTAATAAGAAGAACCCAGCATGGTTGTGGCATCATCGAAAGCAAACTCTAAACTGCACAGCAAACACTACATTTATACATTTTACAGCATGTAGGTTGGGTCAGATGCAAATGAAGTGTTAAACTGCTTTTTCAGTCCTGGTCTCATCATGTTCTGGAGACAGAAACCACCTAACCAGTTGACCGAAAAGAGAAAACAAGTTACACAGCCGTGCTGTGAATCTGACACTTTGCATTACTTTTAAATATAAATTTAAATTACCACACTGTCGTCACAGGAAATACCAACTATCATAAATGCATGATTATAAGCTGTCATGGCTTTGCAATTAAAACAATATTTTTATAATAGAGGCCAATGGAGAAAAAACAGACATGAATATAACAAAAAGGGAGTAAATTTGCCCAGTGTATTGAGTCAAAATAAGATGTTCCCAAATATCAGTTAATGTGCTGAAACAGAGAAGGTTTTGGCCAAACTAAGCCTCAAAATCACCCCAGAATTGATGATAAAGACCCAACAGCACACAATGTGAACGCTGCACATTCTAGCCTTTATGCAGATTCTGTACAGGTGTGTCTCATGTCTGTGAGGAGGCAAATATTCAGCTGTTTGTTTAGCTTTTAACTCAGAACTTTTTTTCTGATGCATTTACCAGTCAGGTACAGAATAAACAAGTATTTCCTGTCTGCTTTACAAATTTTAGAAAAAAAAATTCTTATTATGAATATATACAGATAAATATAGGCCATTTACATCTTTCAAATCTGTGTCTGATCAATATGACCAAAATGACTTTTATGATCAATTATGTAAGGAACTCTGAAAACTGGGCTGACACGGTTTCAATTTACTATAACTTCTATGTTAAGTGTCTTTGACACAATATACATTGTAAAAGCACTAGATAAATAAAGATTAATTGAATCTGCTAAATCTGTACAGGTTAATGGACCAAACATAAAATGATCTGATTTATTTTACATTTAATGTGCATCAAAATTGCAGTGTGTGTAGCCAATGTTTCCAGTGTCTTTTCACTTTTCAGCTTTTGATGAGTTTTTAAGACTTAATGTTTGTTTTTTTCAGACCTAATTAAAGAGAACGAGGGGAGTAAAGAGGAGCAACATCTTGTCAAAATTGAGGAAAAAACTAATTTACAGACTGATGTTATTTTGAAAAGGAGAGACAAGAATCGTTTCACCTGCACCTGCCCTCAGTGTGGAAAGAGTTTGGCAAGCAAAAGCAAACTTAAGATTCACATGATGATCCACACTGGAGAGAAACCATTCACATGCACTCAGTGTGGGAAGAGTTTCAACCAATCATCATCCTTTAATCAACACATGAGGATCCACACTGGAGAGAAACCATTCACATGCACTCAGTGTGGGAAGAGTTTTAACTGCTCATCACACCTTAATGACCACATGATGATCCACACTGGAGAGAAACCATTCGCATGCACTCAGTGTGGAAAGAGTTTTCGCCAATCATCATCCCTTAATCAACACACTAGGATTCACACTGGAGAGAGACCATTCACATGCACTCAGTGTGGGAGGAGTTTTAAATGCTCATCACACCTTAATAAACACACGATGATCCACACTGGAGAGAAACCATTTACATGCACTCAGTGTGGGAAGAGTTTCCGCCAATCATCATCCTTTAATAAACACATGAGGATCCACACTGGAGAGAAACCTTTCACATGCACTCAGTGTGGGAAGAGTTTTAACTGCTCATCACAAATTAATGAACACATGAGGATCCACACTGGAAAGAAACCATTCACATGCACTCAGTGTGGGAAGAGTTTCAGTCAGTCATCATACCTTAATAGACACACAAGGATCCACACTGGAGAGAAGCCATTCACATGTACACTGTGTGGGAAGAGTTTTAACCGCTCATCAAACCTTAATAAACACATGAGGATCCACACTGGAAAGAAACCATTCACATGCACTCAGTGTGGGAAGAGTTTCTGCCAAACATCATCCCTTAATAAACACATGAGGATCCACACTGGAGAGTAACCATTCACGTGCACTCAGTGTGGGAAGAGTTGCAGCGAATCAACATCCCTTAATCTACCCATGATGCACCACACTGGAGAGAAACCATTCACTTGCACTTAAGCCGTGGTCACACTGGACTTTTCTCTCCATAGACTTCCATCAAGTGTGCCGCAAGCCTGCGTTTGTGTGAAGGTCTTGGCCGTTAGATCGCCCCCTGGGGGCTGGCTGCAGTACAAGTCAAAAAGCCCGCCTCCTCCGTGTCAATGACTCGAGACTTGAGCCCAAATAAAAAAATGAATTACTCTTGCAAAAAAATTTCCTGAAAGATGGTTCTGGTCGATTAAGGCACTGGTTATTGTGCTGAAATAGGTGCAGATCTTCATTTTTGTAAACAGTTTGTTTTTAGCAGTAATTTAATGCTGGGCGTGTCATCGTGATTGACAGCTGTGATTGACAGCTTCTCAAAGCAGACCGTCTAAGCTTCGGCAGGAGACTGAAGTGTTATTATTCGATTTCTGTGTTATTTTACCATGCCAAAATGAGTTCAGCAGTAAACTATAGTTTCTGACATACATAATCCTGGTGGAACACTGTTTATTAGCTAAGGTCAGGGCTTTTTTTCGGGCTTTATTAGTTTGCTTAAACACGCCTAGCCACCCAGATAGCAAAATACACTCGGGCCAGTTCCGGCTAGATTCTCGCCTGCCGGAGACTTACCCCTCAGACTGACTACTTCTGCTGGACCTACTCCGGATGCCTGGACTCGCTGCCCGATTCCAGCCCGAGTCAATCGAGCCAGATGCGGCGGCTGAGCGAGCCGGCGCTGCTGCATGCAAGCCGGAATCAGCCCGCGACGCCGCGAGTAGGTTATGCGCTGCGGCCCGGAGCTGGCGCGATTGAATTTTCATTATATAAAACCCTCACCTTTGTTAACGTTATTACATCCATTTGTTTTGATATGACAGCAAATGCAGGCTACTATGTAAACGCAAAGTGTATCACTGAGTTTAACCTTTGAATAAAGATGCAAACAGCATACATCACAAATATTTAAATAAAGGACAAAATAAAAACCTGTATTGATTGCACAAGTATTAAATAATAATACAATTGAATACATTTTGTAGTGCACAAGAATTAAGATATATAAAAATGACAATAAAACTGCACAAAAAAATAAACTAATAATAAACAAATAAATAAACAATTCAAGCGAAAATCAATATACAATATACTAGCGATGTTGCAGCACATTGTATTAATAGTGCAAAGTTTTTTTTGCACAAACTGACAAATTGCAGGGTTGGGATGTGTAAATATCCTGTTGATATTTGGAAATCTTGCTGTATTTATCTTCTAAACGCACAATTGTTCCCGCATGGTAAATCGTTATGGTGTGTAGGCTATATTTTGGGTTCTGTTGATGGCTAATTAAAAATAAAAACCTTTCTAAAAATGTACGTGTTGTTTATATGTTATTGTTCAAATTTTATAGAATATACATATTTTAGAGAATATATTATTTGTTCTGATATTTAGGCTTGAGTGTATAAAAGATCATTTATTTCTGCAGTCCAGCATGTATTGCTTTTATTAAAGTATAACAGCTTAAAATAACACTGTTTTTAAACCGTATATTATTCTGTGTTTTTAAATGTAAGTGCTTCTGTTTACATCAGCGAGCCTTTGTTATAGTGCAGATCAGGAGGTGTCAAGTGAGAAGTTCGGGGGGCGTGGTTCATTTTACATAAAGCGTTTGGTTGGAAGCTCGACTCCGACTCATTATCGCGGCTCCTCCTCTGGCTCCATCAGACAGTCCTTCTGCGCATGTCAAGGCTCCAATTTCAGCAGTCTTTTGCGACAGTTTGTGCCCGTCAAGCAGGCGTTTTGCCCTCAAGGCGTTCAATGGGAAAAGGGGCTGTCGAGTCGTCCATATTTTTTACAGTCATTGACTTCCATTCATACACATGCAAATACATTAGAACGGAAACGCAAGTTTATGCGTAAAGTTTCGCAGTTCACTGCCTTGCTAAGTTTAAGCTTGGTGAACTTTGACCTTTGAATTTACATCACTTGACTGTGTGAGACCCACACTGGAGAGTAACCATTCACATGCACTCTGTGTGGGAAGAGTTTCAATCAATCAGCAAACCTTAATGAACACGTAAATGTGTCACATTTGCCGTAAACACAATGATGGCGGCTGAGAGAAGAACAGTTTCATAAACATCTGGCAAACAGCACCTCTGCTGCTTAAAATCTCTTTGCAAGTGATTGTACAGGTGTGGATACAACTGTACTCCACTCTCCAGTGTATTCATGTAGCTAGTGTTGTTTTAGATGAGGTTCTCTGTCTGACAAGACCCCTGCGGGGGTCGGCGCCCGGGGAACAGGGCTAGTTGGCCGACTCTGGGAAAAAGGGGATTTTGACGGTGAATATTGCTGTTAGAGGGTGACGGGACAAGTTAGGTGCTCAAGGAACGGCTCAGCGGAGCGACTGCTGTTGCAGTGGTGCAGTGGTAGTCAGCGTTGGAGCGCTATGAATGCTAAATATTGTCAGTAGTGATCTGTAGAGATGAAGTAAAAGAGGGGCTCAGCTAGAGTGCCACTGCAGCGGTGCTATTGGTGAATGTAACTTGGTGGGGAGTCTCTGCTGTTGCAAAGGTGCAGTGGTACTCAGTATTGCATATTTATGCATGTTCCCATAAGAATGTAAAATCCTGTCGTTAGTGATATGTAGATGTGAGAGTGAATAAGGGGTCGGCTAGAGCGTCGCTGCAGTTGCGCTGTAGTGGAGGGTGGCTCAGCTTAGCGTCTCTGCTGCTGCAGAGGTTCAGTGGGTCAGTATGGAGGCAATGTGTGCTCCTGCATAAGCATATACTGCTCTATTTATGCAGTGGACTGTGATGATAGTGGTATTGGAAGTGTAAGTGTATACGAGCTTGTTTAGAGCGTTGCTGCCACAGCAATTGAAACTTGGGCGACCGCGAAATGGGTCAGAGCTGTGGTAAACAAGAGTGAATGGAAGTATAGGGCAATTAGAGGGAAAAATTAAATGAAGAAATGTGGGGAAGAGGCCTAGACATGCATTGGGGTGTACCCTTTGTGTAAATGATCTGTTTGCTTTATAAAGAGAGTTTCTTCATCCTGCAAAGTTAGATCAGCTATGATGAGGTGGAATATGGGATTGAAATTTTGATGTTAGTTCAGAACATCTCAAAAACCAAAAAGTGTAGTGTGAATATGGCATTAGGGGTATGGGCTGTATGAGTGAAAATGTATCTTTGCTAAGAGTTGAATGAGGGCAGTTATCTGGAGCCGGCAGTCATGCGCTCTTAAAATGAGAAAATAAGAGAGAATCAAAAATTATATATTTACAGCATAGTATATATACAGCAGACATCATTAATTGTTTCAGCTGATATTCATGCAAGGTTTCTTCATAAGTGCATGGGCAACTGTGAATAGAAGCGCCTTTGTTAATGCATGTTACAATAACTATAATATCTTGATGTGCAAGGGTTGTTGAAGTGGGCATTCGACCCCCTGCAGGGTGGCAAATGGATGGAAGGCTGAGGATATGGGGCGTGTCTTGGCTGGTGGTCCTAGAAGTACCTCTTGGAGAGCAGGTGAGATGACAGTGGAGTGGAGTTTAAACCCCTTAGTGGTATAGAAGTTTGTTTAAAAGCAAATGTACCTAACACAGTCAATGTATGAAAAGTTACTCCATTGACTCTCATTGAAATTTCCTCCTCCGGTTTGTACCAGTCAAGCAGGAAATTGCTTCTTTGCCGTTTCACATCTCACTGACTTCCCATTATAAACTTTTCTATGACACTCGTGTGTATTGATATATGAGTCACTATTGACATGTTATAAAAGAGCTTCAATGCTTAATGTGATATATGTATTTCAGTAGCTGGGTAATACTCTTTTCATTTTAATTTTTTTATTATTTAAATGTAAATATATCAACTCCCAACATCAAACTTGAAAAATAATGTTACCACTTTGTAGGAACTGTGTGAATGTAATGTTTAACATTAGCTTTTATTAAATCCATGATCAATAACATTACGTATGGAATCTTAACATGATTGAAAAATCTTGAGTGTATCTGGCCCGATTTATTCATAAAAGCTGCGTCCCAAATGGCACACTATACACTATGCACTCATGCACTATGTACTTATGCACTTACACACTCAACAGGGTAGTATATGTATGTAGTGTCGTCCCAAATGGCACACTAATGTTTTTTTACTAAGCGGAAATTCAAACCGTTTCCCTGATGACGTTTGTTGTTTGCCAAATCATTGAAGTAAACGGCCAAATTATCAAATAATACCTGCTGTGAGTGTTGCCGCATTCACCATCGGGGTGCGCTATAATCACTCTCGTAGAAGAATTTTGCTTTCACCATCCAAAATAAATAAAGTTATTCAACGTGTGCGTCCGATAGCTCCGCCTCTTCCGCTACGTAAGCAAACCTGCGGTCGTTGAGTGCGTGAAGTGTCCATCATTACACACTTCATTTTACCGGCTGAATGAGTGCATCATCCGGGTAATTAAAGTGCACTTATTATTTTTAGAGTTTTCCGTGTGAACGCACTACTTACACTATTTATACTACAAAATGGCATAGAATAGTGCATAAGTATGCGATTTGGGACGCAGCGAAAGTCTTTGCACTCAGTCGATTCATGAAACTATCAAGAGAGAAGGCGGGACAATCACAGGTTTGGAAAGCTTATTGGATGGTGGTACTTCACCTTTCAGCTATTGGCTCCTTGGAGTACCAGTCAGAGTTCAGAGTGCAAAAGGTTGGCGGCCATTTTGTAGACCAAAATAGCTACGGTGTTTATGCCTGAAAGACTGGCTCCACGTGCTCCAGCAGCAGGTTTGGGTGATAACAGTGCACCCTTCCATAAATGTTTATCAACGTTTGGATATGTTGTAGACTAATGTTTGTGGATTAGATTGCCTTGTAATTTGCATTTGAACTACTTTAGCTGTCTGAATGTTATGGATTTGTTGACAGCCAGGAGGCTGAGAGGTGAGTTCTTTGTTGAAATCATTCCATTCACGCTAGTCTCGTCTTTCATAAACCTTTATGAAATGTTTAGTCTTTGTTGGAGTGTTGTTATCTAGCGAGGCATGTCTGTTATCGAAAGTGGACCCCTATTAGATCAGTGAGAGTTCGGCTTCATTGCAGTGGCTTGGATTGCCGGCGTCTTGAGTTTAGTTGGAGTTGTGGCTTGCGTTGTATGGGGCAGTTGGAGTAATCTGATTGGATTATTACTGATTACAGATGAGTGGCCAGTTGTGCTAAATCATATCACGTGCTCCTCTCGAAATTAGTTTATGAAACTTCATGTGTTGCAGCTTTTATTAGTAAAGTTTCTTTACTTTTGGGTTCAAGATTCTTTCTAGTTTACTATATTTACTATTTTGAGTAAAATAAAAACTTGATAAATATTTTATGATTTGGGAACATTTTTTTTACATTATTAATACACTGTGATGTTCCCAAGACTCTAGATTGGAGTCTAAATTATAGAGGTAAAGTTGGTTTTATATTCGCACATTCAGACTTTCCCCTTAATAATATAATTTCATAAAAATATTATTTGCAAACTCTAAATAGCGACATCATATTATCAGCCAATGACTATCAAAGTACAACATTGTTCACAGTCAAATAAACAGTGTTAATGTTGTTTAGAAGTCACACTTGCATTCTAATTATGATTGAATATTCAAAGTAACAAGGTAAACAACATAGAGACCTATAAATGAACAAATGTGTAAATATAAAACCAACTTTACCTCTATGTCTAGGTGCCTGTGTAGCAGTCGATTCTGTTCCCTTCTGGAATTCCAGTTCCCCCTCTACGAAGCGTATCCGCTAACAGCGTATGCGGACACACCCAAACACAACTGGATGTACGGAAAGCGAAAAGGGACAAAAGTGTGGCAATGCTTTGTATGTCTTGCAATGTCAAAGTAGCGCAATAAAATCAATCTTACACTTCCATTACATATTACCTGTGGTTCTTGTTTGCATTTTTAGCTTTTTTTTTAATGTCTTAGTTTATGCACCCTAATTTAATATTGCATGTAGGCCTACAGTTATGTTAGTCCTCTAGACACATGTGTCCCAGTATGTGCCCCAGTGTTTGTGTGCGCGCGCGTACGTACATACATACATACATATATATATATATATATATATATATATATATATATATATATATATATATATAATAATTGTTTACAATTAATTATTCAATTAATTAATTATCAGTGGAGCTATAAATTGGGAACATGGCCATACCACATTGTCACTTGATAGTCACACCAATTTGTATTGCTTGTGGTTACTCTCTGACTCAAACAACAATAATGGATCCAAAAATGTATGAACAAATTATGAACTATAAACAGCAAGGCACATACCCTGTTGGTATAAAGAAGGAGCAAAAATATATTATACGCCGGCGTTCTTCCAACTTCCAAATTGATGGTAAGCAAAGTACTTTTGAGTTAAGATTTTAAAATATTTATTCATAAAAGAATTAAATAACAATAATGCTGTTTGAATAGATGGAAAACTTTACCACCTTTCAAAAAAAAATGGCGTGGAGTTAAAAAAACAAGTGGTTGTTGGGGAAAATGAAGCAAATGAAATTTTTCAAGATTTTCATGCAAGCTCCCATGGAGCACACTGTGGAACGGAGAAAACAAAACTTGCCATTTCAGCCCGATTTTACTGGCCTGGAATGGGGGTGGATATTGATAAATGGGTAAGATTTAAATAATTTCTTTCAAACTTGTTATGAGATCTTAATGGATTGTTTCTCATTTGCTTATTTCTGATTTTCAGGTTTTGCAGTGTGCTCAATGCCAGTTTAGTAGGCCATCCATAAAACAGGAGCCAAAGTATATTCCGATATGTGTATGTAAGCTTGTTCACATTTTCAAATACAAGGTGTCACAGCATTCACATTTATTTGTGCTGTTTTTCCTTCCTAAGGTGGATAGGCCACTAGAACTGTTGGGTATGGACCTGGTGGGCAAAGTGACCAAAACCGACAAGGGCAACGAATACATTTGTGTCATTGTCGATTATTACACCAAATGGTCAGAGGCGTATCCCATACCCAACAAATCAGCTGCAGTTGTTGCACGCTGTATCATTAACTTTTTTTATAGGTTTGGGGACCAAAGAGGATCCTAACCGACCAAGGCAGAGAGTTTGTGAACCAGGTTTGCAACTTATCAAATTACATTCAGAAAATAAGAATAAATGTTTTGTGCAAATCAGAATTATACAAACCTTACATACGTTTTGCAAATAGATCAACAAAGACCTCTGTGACTTCCTTGGTGTGGAACGAAGCCTCTGTGCCCCATACCATCCACAAACTAACGGCCTTGTGGAAAAACTAAATGGGACCATCCAGAAGTAAGTTGGCATTATGGGAATGCAATATTGATGTAATATTGTACATCCTTGTAATTGTTTACTAATACCTTCCTGCTCCTTTTTATTACTCTAGAGCCTTGTGTAAACTTGTGGAGGAGCGACCTGAAAAATGGGATGAGTACCTAGATGCAGTGATGTTTGGTCTAAGAACTAAGCCACAGCTGACAACTAGGTACTCCCCATTTTTCCTGATGTTCGGCTTTGAGGCCCGATACCCTTCAGAGGTGCCTGAGACATTTGAGGTATATGTTTAGTCTTTTATTTGGTTTAAATGACAAAGTGAAATCATTTCTAAGTGCTATATTTCCTAAAAGGTTAACAGCACAGTGGAAAATATATTAACTGAGGACACCGTGTCAGGGGCCATTTCTCTAAAAGAGAAAATTGACCACATGGTAAAGGAAAATGTAAAAAAAAAACAGGAGCGCAGACAGAAAGTGCAAAATCAAGCACAGTTCTCTGTTGGTCAAAAGGTCCTACGGAAAAACATAAGGTCCCAGCAGAGAAAAGGTGGCAAGCTTGAGCGGAGCTGGCTAGGACCTTTTGAAATCATCCAACTCAAAGAAAAAAGTGCTGATCTGAGGGATGAGAAAGGTCACATTTACCCAAAAATAAGCACAGACCACCTTAAGTTATTTAAAGTAGATGGACCTCATGTACCCCACAGGATCCTTGCTGCACAACAAAATCAAAGACCAGACCAGCATCCTTCACCTACACCTTTAGACCTCACCATCACAAAACTGCAGCCCCAACCATCACCGCCATCCTCACCAAATGCACCACAACTTTCTCCCTGTGTCTCCCCCAAGTCTTCCTCTTCCCTGTCTCCACTGAACTTAACTGTCAGTCTCTCCTCTCCTCCATCCCACACCACTACAGTGGAAGTGCTTGCACAGGCTGACTCCAAGGATGCAAAACATGGCTGTAAGTGCTGATATACTATAGAATCAAATGCTGTAATAAAAGCAAAAATATTTTTCAGGTGTGAAACTATATTTTTTAAAGTGCTGCTTTTTATTTGTTTATAGACCTCAAAAGTGCTTGGAAAGGCAATGAAAGCCATGTATTGCTGTCCAAAGTGGGACCATATAAATTATTTTATTCTGACATTTCAAGGCTCAGACCTGGCATGGAGTTGGAGAGTGAGGTAAAGATAAAAAAATTGTCACGTCAATCTTTTATGTAATGTTCTATTAATGTTTTATTATTTTTTTTTATTGTTTGACAAGGTAATAAATGCTTATCTTACCTTGAAAGTGAAGGAGCACAATGAAAAATCTAAGCGTAAAGCCTATGCTTTTAACACATTTACAATGTCTGAGCTGTGGAAAGGAAAACCTCAGCGATTCAAGGTGTATGTTTTTTTTTTTGTTTTTTTGTGTGTTTTTATTAATAAATATTTTAGTTTTTATTCTTTCTGACCATGTGTAAAATTTAATAACAAAATGGATCTTGCATGCTTTTAGCAAGTTGTGTAATTATATATAGTTATATAGTTTCTAATATTGTGTTCATTTATATTTAGGTGGACCCAGCAAAATATGATGTATTGTTGGGTATTGTCAATGAATGTCACCACTGGTTTTTGATGGTAAATGCTTCTGATTTGAAAACGGACTCTTCTTGAAACTTTCCCTATTCTCAAGTTTTTTTATTTTTATTTTTTGTTAAATCTAGGCTATATACCCAGCCCAAAGGAAAGCTATTCTTCTTGATTCTCTTGGAGAGACTGAGGTGAAGAAAAAGAAGTGTTTGGAAACGGCAAGGTATTATAATTCGGCATAATCTGATATTGGAAGTTAACTGACAGACAGACAGAAAAAAAAAACAAAAAAAAAAAAAACCTTTTGCAGCGCAATTATGAAGAAACTTCCAGTTTCACATTGGGTGTGTGAAACACTGCCTCACCCACATCAAAAAGATGGAACATCATGTGGTGTGTTTGCGTTGAAGGTATGTGTCATTGACCATATGAAATATTAATAAAATTTGGATTGTTTATTTATATTTGTTTTTGTCCAGTTTGCAGAATACATCCTTAAAGAGAAGGAAATTGACTTCTGCAGTGCACCACAAGAAGTGAAACGACTCCGATTAGAGATTGCATCAACACTTCTTGACCAATCTGGTATGTTTTTATTCGTGTTTAACTTAATTTTCAGTGCGTTTATGCATTTTCAGAACTTACTTAAAATTCACAAAAGAAATTTAAACAGCTCATTTTATCTCATAGATGATCTAAGTGACCTGTGTCACTTTTGTGGGGAGGCAGAGACATTTGATGAATCTGAGAATTTTCTCTGGGTAACAACATTTGTCTTTTTTTTTTTTTTTTTTTTTTAATGCATTGTAAGCAAGTTTTATTTATTTATTTTTTAATCATAGCATATGATTGAATAACACGAACATTTTGCTTACAACGTTGCTTCCCTTTTTATTATGAGGCAGATGTATTATTAATACCCCCTCTCTATTTTTAGATTTCCTGTGACCAATGTGGGCGATGGTTCCACGTGGCCTGCGTTAATAATCCAGCAACAGAAGCAGACTACAAATGCTTTTCCTGTAAATAAAAAAATGAAATGTAAAAACGTTTATTTTCTTGTTTATCTCTTTGGAAATTGCTATGGTATACCTGCTATAAATTTGTCTCTAAAATGTAAAGCTGTGTATGGCAAACATGCTGTCTAAAATAAAATTCCGCTTAAGGAATAAGGAAAAACTTTCTAGATTACGTGGAGAAACTTAATTTTCAGGTTCGCGAAAAATACGAACTTTAAGAACCACTCTGCTTCCCGTACATCCAGTTGTGCTTCACGGGTACGTTGTTTGCGATCATACGTATGGTGCCTCGGCAACAACGCAAACCATGTAGTTTGTGACAAAGGAGTTTGTCACTGGCCTGCGGCAGAGCTGTACACCCACATATTCACGCACACACACATAACTTACCTTCACTCCACCAGCCGATCGATCGGGTGCACACGGGAGATTGCGCTGTAATAAAAACACATACACGCACAAACACATTATATACTCCATTAATCCTTGCATATTCTGACACGCCATAAATCACACCGCATACATTTGTCTTACCTGTGTGTCCGTTTGTGTTTGTGTTTGTTCGTCTCGTTGCGTTTCTGTTGCGTCTCTCTTCCGGGTTGCGCAATCGCGGCTACGGGAGGCAAAAGGGGCCAAAAAGGTCATGCGCAGCATTTTATGCACAGTGATGCGCTGCGCATGCGCTGAGTGGTTGGGCACCCGGGGGAGACTATGTGTTTTATGTGGGGGATGAAAAGAATGGGAAAACAATGGAAGAAGCAGTATTCATGACATGTGAAAATGCTGATTTAATAATTTTGGTTTTAAGTTGTATAGTAATACAAATGAAGTGTATGAAAGTGTGAAATACTTACCTGAAAGATTTGTTTATGTCCATACTTACCTTATACTTACCTTCAATATAGTTTAATCCAAACTGGGCGGAGTCACTCACTATAAATAGAGTGACTTGTGCTCAGTTCAGAGTGGGAGTCGTTGGAGATAGAAGGTGTGAGTAGTGTCGAATAGTTGGTTTTGATAATTCTGGAGAACAAATATTTTGTATATAATTATTTTGTTACTTTATTGTCTCTATTTGTTTGTTTTGTTGTTTGTTTATTTTTTTTGTATATATATATCTATTTTTTTTCTTTTATTTTTGGGATTTTTGGAATGGAAACTTTTGCACTGTAAATAAACGCACCTTGCACCATAGTGCTACGTCGGCTGAGCCATCATTCATTTTTTTTTTCTTGTTTCACACACACCCGAAAAACGCCTCTGTGTGACATAGTTTAATTGCGTAAAGGGGAACAGACATTCCGAGGGGAACAGAATCGACTGCTACACCTGCATTACTCCTCACGGGGGAAAATAAAAGTTGTTGTGCGAGCTACCCCAGGACACTGTGGCTACTAAGGAGTCCTCATGTCAAGACCTGCCATCTCATTGACTCTTTAACCTTATGGTTTTCTTTTGCATTACTTCTATCTTGTAATTAAAGTGTTGTTGTGATTAGATCCTAAGTTCTTTATCTTCATTAATATTCCTCAACATTTTTGGTTGCTTTGATTGATTGCTTTTGTAATGGCCTCAAAAGGATTATAAATGTTTAATTTTATTTTTAATGCCTTTATTTTATTTGTGGTTTATATATAAATCTGAATAAGTTGGAGAGAGCAGCGTACAGGGATGCATGCATGCACCAATGAGGGCGCTGTGAGAAAAGAGACATTGTGTGTTCATAAGAGAAGAAGAGTCAGATAAGTGATTCAGTCTGTAAGTGAACCGTTCTTGTAAATGAATTGTTGTTGTTCAGTCCCGAATCGTCACAGAAAAAAAGACCGGAGCAAATAAATCTACAGAAAATCAAAAGACTGTCCTATTCATTGTTCAAGGGGGCAACACTTTATAAGTTACATTTTATAATAAATATTTTGCATTCAGGCTATTTTGTTGGTTCATCTCTCTTTTATGTTACGACTTATATGAGCAGGTCATAACACTTTGTAAAATGTTTCTAGTTGTATCTGAGATATTGTCCTTTCAGTCATGATCATAGGTAAGAGTAGGAACCTAGATTGAGCGGTAAATTGAGAACACTGCCTTTCGTCTTAGTTCCTTCACTACAATTGACAATCACATCAACTGCATTACTGCGGCCGCTGCACTGATCCATCTTTTAATCTCACATTCCATTCCTCATGAAAAACACAAATACTTGAACTCCATGTGGGGTAAGGACTCTCCTCCAAACTGGAGATGGCCTCCTTTTTCTAGTCAAGCTCCTGAGAGGTGTTGTTTCTTTTCCTTCCTTGTCACACTCAGCAGCAAATTGTCCCTCTGCATGCTGAAGGTCCATGTCCTGTGAAGCCAATAGGACAACATTATCTGCAAATGACCGAGACCGTCCTAGCCTGCATCTAAAATTCTGTCAGTAAAAGTTATTATATTGTTGAGATAAGCCTTAAAAGACACATTTACAAAATAAAATGAACAAAAAAAAAATGGATGGATAGGGATTGTAGTTGTGGAAGAGGAAGCAGGATGGCTTTTTTATCCTTAAACCAAGATAGATCTTCTTCGGAGGGATGGACCAGTGCGCGAGATGTCTCAGACTGAAGGCGTTATTGTTCCAGAAAAATAAATTGATTAAATTATCAAACTGTTTTAAATATTGTAAAGAATTATTTACAGGGATATACTGAAGCAGAGAAATAACTTTAGGAAGGCAATTCATTTTGAGTATGATAGTTTGCTATTTTGAGTACCGCAGAGCAGTGGTTCTCACTCCATGGTCTGGTGCTTGTGCAAAATGAATTGACAACCTGTGAAAATCAGTAAATATTAAGTTTAAGAGCAATTTATTTAAAAACAAGGAAAGGAAAGTGTTAAGTGTTTCAGGACATAAGAACAAGTAATAAAATAGGCTATAGTCTATATTTCGCCCTTAGGAAGCCCAGCTTTGGCCAGACCAGGCCCTGGAAGTGACAGTGGAAACGCGACACTTTTTGCTCACTTTTGGCACGATAGTGGAAAAGCAGATAATGGTTCTGGTGAATCTCAAAAACTGGTCAGTTTTTGTTGGCTTGTCACTGGGTTACCCCATCCAGTGGCAACACAGTAGTTCTCACTGTAGTGGGCAGATTCTTGAAGGCAGCTCACTTTATTCCCCTCCACAAATTACCTTTATCAAGGAAGAAAGCAGCCATTTTTTTGGACCACGTCTTTCGTATTTATGGCCTCCTAGTTGACATGGTTTTAGACAGGGGTCCCCATTTTGTGTCTAAGTTTTGGGCAGAATTGTGCTGACAACTGAGGGCGACTCCTAGCCTTTCTCACGAGTACCACCCACAGACCAATGGCCAGGCCGTGCAAGCTAATTTGTGGCTGGAGAGGGTCCTGCGTTGCGTCGCATGCAGGGAACCCTCATCTTGAAGTTCCAGATTAACCATGAGTTCTCCCTTCCTATCTTATCTATGGGCTTGTCTCCCTTTCAGTGCTACTTAGGCTACCAGCCCCCTCTGTAGACTGATTTCAAGAGGCTGCCATTTTAAAAGTGAAATCGAGGCTACGTTGGAAAAAAAACAGAAGTATTGTATGGAGTCACACAGCAACATTATGTACCTGGGTGTACATCTTAATCTCAGTCCCCGTCCCCACTGTGTTTACCTGGTGCCATGAACTAAATTCTAGGAGGCCACTTAAGCATATTACTCTTAAAGAGATTGTAATTTTGTTTGATGCCTAATCTGTTATTAAATGTTGGAATTAAACTGAACTAAATGATATTAAAGTGATGTTTACACTATCTGCATTTTGAAATCGTGGCAACAGCTGGATGTTTGTAATCCACAGCACGTTGTTGCAATGTTTACAATGCTGCTCCTATACTTCCATAGTTTTTCCCACCACAGCCTAGCTTTCATTCTATAAAATGGTGGCCATGTGAAATCTCCTGTTTACTAGACAGGCGCTTTGACCAACTAAGCCACAGCGCCAAACGACCTTGACAGGGGCTAATTGTTTAATTTGTAAAAAGAAAAAAAAAGTAGCACTGCATGTGTGAATATCTGGACTTGAAATATTAAAGTCCAACTGGTTAGGCATTACCACACTATGCTATATAAAGCCATCATCCAAAGCCCTCTTGAACGAGCAGCGTTCTTACGGATTTGAGTTTTGTTAAGAAACCGACTGCTAAACATCCCGCTGCGTAAACACTTGTTACTCTTAACAAAAAGCAACTCTGGCACCTGTAGATTAGGCACTGCTGGGATTTGAACCCAGGATCTCCTGTTTACGAGACAGGCGCTTTGACCAACTAAGCCACAGTGCCAACAATGAAGAGGAGGCAAGACGTTTTTGCACACAGAGACTAAAAAAAGACAGCAAGTCTTAAAATGGTAAGCAAAGAGGTTGTTTAACTATATTTGTCGCACTATTCATTACGCCTCAAAGCTATACAATTTTATAATTCATTCCGGTAAGCTCTATAAAACAAGCACACGCACCACCTGGACTAAGGCGCTGCTGGGATTTGAGCCCAGGATCTCCTGTTTACAAGACAGGGGCTTTGACCAGCTAAGCCACAGCACCACAAAAATTCACAGTAAGAGACATTTGCCGGATAACAAAAATTGAAGAAGAAAAAATAATACACAACAAAAACCAGCATGTCAGGATGCAGAAAATGCTGACAAGACGGATGCAGTCTTTTTGAGTCTGGATGATCATGTCTCAAACCTGACCTGTAACCTGGCCTCTGTTCAAGATCAAAGCAAAAAGTGCATGAATTTATTTTTATCATTACATCCAAACCCAGAGTCAGCTCGGAAAATGGAAATCAGGACAAACATATGCTATCGGCCATTGAAAGAGTTTCAGATCAGAAAGCCACTCTCCCATAATCTGAGGGAAAGGTGCAGTTTGGATTTGAACCTAGGACCTGCTGTTCCCAAGACAGGTGCTCTGGCCAACTTAGTCTTAACACTAAAAGAAAAAACCTCTGGATATGATTCTTCCAAACGCAGTTTCATCTAAGACAGTAGGGGGTGGGGGGGAAGCAAAATGTACTATGCTTTCTACTCAGTTACTTTGCACATGCATAAAGAGGCTCTCAAACGACATTGCTGATGATTTCAAGGATCGATAGATCTGATCTGATGATCTGTTATATGATCGATAGATCTGTCCTTCACAACACAAGCAGCGATCTCAGATCAGTTTATCCAGACATTCTAATCTAATTCGCGAACCTCTTTAAAGAACCAAATTAGTGAGAGATCAGCTATCAAGATTAAAAGATTCAGGATCTGCCAAATCATCTTAGATCATTTAAGCGAGGTACAAAGAACGGACCCCATGGAATATGACTCGGGAACTACGAGTCCTCTCAGGAAGTGATTTGTTAATTCACGCGTGCACACATTTGTGCAAGTGGTATAGTTATTTCAAGTCTTCATCACATTTCGAGTCGTTCATCGCAGAAAGGCAGAAACCAATCATATGCATTTAGAGCCGGAAAAAAAGAATTGATCCGTTCATCTTTCCTCTATCGGGTCTGAGTCACTTGTTCATCACAGGCTGATCATACGCATTTAGAGCCGGAAAAAGAATTGATCGGTTCACCTCATGAGTCCTCTATTGGGTCTGAATCACTTATTCCTCACGGGCCAATCATACGCGTTTAGAGCCGGAAAAAGAATTGATCCATTCATCTCTCGAGTGCTCTATCGGGTCTGATTCACTCCTTCATCACGGGCCAATCATACGCATTTAGGGTCGGAAAAAGAATTGAACCGCTCATCTCTCGTATCCTCAGGTTATGTCATTCTGTCACGTAAATAACGAACGACTTAAGACTTGATAGGTGAACTAATCATTATGGCTCCTATCGGCTGAGACTGTGTACATTGGTTAAGATTAAATGTGACTGCCAGTGTAACATGAACGAACCACTGACATTAGAAGACATGAAGAGGTGAGCTGAGCAAATTGACAAAAATGCCTTCAATGACAAAAGAGCAGGTAAACATTAAAGTATTATTTTCTCCTTCTTATAATATTCCATTTATCACTTATGTGTTATGCAATCAACCTTTTGGGCTAGTTGTAGATGTGTTTGGAAGCAATTCGTTAAATTTTTATAACATTTTGACAAATTGAACCAAATGAACGAAATGACTTGAAAAAATATTCGTTCATCTCGATGAACGAGACTCAAAGATCCGAGTCAGTAAAATGATCCGAACTTCCCATCACTAAACAGGTTTTTAAATGGATGCATGTAGTATGCAATAAATAATGCACTTTGCATTGCTTGAGAAAAAATACCAAATTATTATAATCTATTTTACAAAAAAAAGTAATTGGAATTCACAGTTTGTACTAGTTTTCTCTGAAATGATGCAAGAAATCAATAAAGATAAAGGCCTTACTGTTTAAATATATTGTAGTTTATTACAAAATATACATCTAAACACACACAGCAAGCATATGACAGAAATAAAACAATTATATATAAAATACAATTTAAACTAAAGTATAAAAGGCAGAGGATTCTTATGTAAACACAGCAAGAATATTACATAAATAAAATGACTATATATACAAATAAAGTCCTATTTTGAAAATAAATTAAAATGCAAATACAAAAGTAACTTAAAGTTAGTTGTAGTCAGAATTATGAGCCTTAATAAATTACTCTTACCTCACTAATTAACTTTATTAACCTAGTTAAGCCTTCACATGTCACTGTAAGCTGTGTAGAAGTGTCTTGAATAACATCTAGTAAAATATTATTTCATAAACGTGTTGAAAAAAATATTTTCAGAAATAATAAACAGAGGGGCTAATAATTCAGGGGGGCTAATAATTCTGACTTCAACTGTATGCATATGAAGAGTTTGGTTGCAAAACGCCATAAACCCCATTTTTTGACATTTGGATTTTATTATTGTAAATCACTGTTCAGATGTACCTTAATCTATGTGTGAATTTCTGCCCTTAATAACATTTAAGAATGTACATTTTAGGCCGAGTACAACATGTATTTTTTCACAAAACCTAAAAATCAACGTTTCTTTTGATATCAAATCCACGTTGATCACCGATGTTGATTCAACATCGTTTTGCTCATCGGTGTAATGTTGAAACGACATCAGGCACTCCATTCAAATCTAACCTGAAATCGTCACAATTGGTTACTTACCAACGTTGAATCGATGTTGATTTTCAGTCGATCGAAACAACATTATACAATCCACACATTTCCAACATATAATCAACCTAATTGGTTTGTCTAATGTTGAAATGATGTTGATTTTAGGTCGACTGGAACATCATAGAATCCACAGATTTTCAACATATAATTTATCCAAATGATTTAACGTTGAAATGAATGCTTACACAACCTTTTCAACATTAAACCAACACATATTACTAATATATATTATTAATTACAGTTTTTTAAAGGATACATATTATTTAATCTGTACATATGACAGAACACACCACAATATGTCATCATTTTTTATTTATACAAATATACAGCTGTACACATTCATCAAGAGCATAAATTCATTCAACTCTTCTATACACACAGTACACTTAAACACAGAGAGAACATTTAAATCATAGGCTAAAATAGTGAAAACCAATTACTCAAAAAAATAAAACTGTAGAATATTAAATACATTTGTCTATTTGTGTTCTATTTCAACACATATTTTTCATTGGAGTAAAAATGTATTTTATTTCAGATGTGCATAATAACAATTTACTATTAGGGTCAAAATACAGGTTTAAATCTCAATGCTTAAGCTGTTTAAAGAACAACTTTATTGAATTAATTGAGAAAGATACAATATGCCTTTCTATATTGTATAGAATATATCACAGAAACTAAAATGCAGATGCAACCATAGAAAAAAATATTCTCGCTGGATTAGCAGGGTCAATAAATAAATTAAACAAAAATAAATTAGTTTTTTAGGTGGTGTAAAACTGCCGGGAAGCCGTTCCTCTACAGTACCACTTTTTACTAGAATTCCATCCCGGATTTTCCAGAAATACAAAGTATTAGTGACCCAGAGACTTGTCTGAGAACAAGCTTGAAATATTACAACCACGGGCTAGAATTGCAAGTTTTAAGTTTTTAAAATTACAAGAATTTTTTTCAAAATATCATTGTTTAATGACTAAATGCTATAAATAAAAACAGTGCTGCGACTAAAGAATGTAAATACTGAATAATCCTATGCAATGCACATTATTCTATTATAACGATCACTGTGAACAATAAGCTAAGCATTTGTTATATATACAAACTACAAATATAAAAAACATTACAATAATGTAAAGCAATGATATTCTATATGTAAAAAAAAAAACTTTAAACGGCGTCTCGTCCGAGCTGAATATTTGCGGTCACCACACAGGCTCTTTAAAGGGCACCTATGGTAAAAAATCTACTTTTCAAGCTGTTTGGACTAGGGTTGGGCATCTAAGCTATAATGCCGATCCGATACGCATCTCGATACAAAGAATAGGATCCGATATATTAGCGATACATTTGTGACATATTGCGATGCAACACGATACGATTCACACCCATATCACGATACAATGCGATAATTCAGCACTAACTAATTAGATCAAGTTTATGAGATTATGTGAAAGAGGATGCTGTGCCATTGAATGAGTTATTATTTATTAACCAAGCAAAACCAAGACTTTTTTTTACAAACTGGCTTTTCTCTCAGAGCCAGAGTGTCAGTTTACAGTAGAGGGCCATTTTAGAACCTATAGCACATATTATTTAAGTATTTTCAAGATAAACAGAATGTATAAGTGCAATATATATTAATATATATATATATATATATATATATATATATATATATATATATATATATATATATATATATATATATATTTGCACTCTTTCAACATAAAGGTTTAGCATTGCACAACAAGAATTGTGATTTAACTTTTCAACTATGAAAACAGGTTTTACAAAGATATATTTTGCCACTGAATATTCAAAACTTAAGGTGGTGAACTAGCAGTGTTATGCTGCTTTGAAACATCACTGTCACTGTAAACAACAGGCTAATAGAAATATAACAAACCAGCAATCTTCTTGCTGTGAGGTGGTCAAACTACCCACTGTGCCACCGTGACACCCATTATTTTTATCATTATTATTATTATAATGAAATAAAAATTAACAGGAGGAGGTGTTTAAAACCGCCTAGGGCGGCAGTATAGAGTTGGCGGCGTCCGCAACACCCAGTTATATCCGCGCATAGGGTGGCAGAATAGAGGTCCACGACACCCGCGCGTCCTCAGTTATATCCGCGCATAGGGCGGCAGAATAGAGGTCTGCGACACCCGCGCGTCCTCAGTTATATCCGCGCATAGGGCGGCAGAAGAGGTCCGCAACACCCGCGCGTCCTCAGTTATATCCGCACATAGGGCGGCAGAATATAGGTCCGCGACACCCGCGCGTCCTCAGTTATATCCGCGCATAGGGCGGCAGAATAGAGGTCCGCGACACGTCACTTCATTTTTTATAACCAGTCACTTTCGTTTTCACATTGGGGTTGAGGGCGGCGTGATCGTCCTCTGCCTAGAGCGGCAGTTCAGCTTGCTCCGGCCCTGCAGATGAACAATGCAATAACATCCGTTATTGGAAAAAAAAACTTGCAATGCTTTTCTCACCACTTTTGGAGCTGGTAGCTACAGTTGAAGCAGTGCGAAAGCCGGGGATGCAGAAACACTGGAAAATGCTTTCACAACAACACCGTGGCGCTGCTTCAAGTGAGATTTCAGATTACTCGTACTGCCCGCGTATTTTATAGATGCGCGGCACATTTTGCAAATTGCATCTGTCCTGTCATGTCGTCCATCCTTAAATCCATAATGTTGCCATACTTTAGATTTAAAACTCAGTGGGGAATAAAATGTTTGTTTTGCTTTTCGCGCTTTCTGAGGGCGCACCACTAGCTTCATCCGCACACCTGATACACTGAGATGTAGTGTAAGTGTACACATCCGCAAATCCGTTGCTAAGGCTTACTTTATGTAGGTCGATTAAATTATGCGCCAAAAACAGGTTGACAACACTTGTTAATAAAAAAAAAATACATTCTATATTAAAATTATAAGCTGTATCTCAGAAAAACCGATGCATCTCGATTTGCTTCCAAAATTTCATTCATCCTCTGCTGCTCAACCGATGCACTCGCATCGTGCACGCGCATGACCGCGTATCGATACATATCGGTTAATCTTCCCATCCCTAGTTTGGACAGATCTGTGTGTTGGTATAGTGTATAGACCGTCATACTGAGGTGATATGAACACACCCAGTCTTTTTTTTTCAATTTAACTACAAAAAAAGGGTCGGCCAATTGGAGCGGTTTTCAAATCGATCGCACCATTACGTAGGTGTGCGATCCCCCCGCCCACCGAATTGATTGACAGCTGCGCGCATTAACATGTTCCGGTAGTCACGTGTATATGTCAACAAGTCCAGGCAGACATACGCAGAGCAACCGGGAATAAAAGGTCTGTTCTGTTCGCTAGGATCAGCAATCATCATCAAATGTGATTAAGAGTAAGTTTCACATGTTTAAAGTGTTTTAAAACAGAGTATGTGTGTAATTAATTACAGCGTTTTACTTCAGCTTTACTTCAACAGCACAGCCGCGTGTCAGAACAATTATAAAAGAAGACGCTTCAATCCCGGTTTGTGGAAGTTAAATCAGGTTTATTTTGTACATTAGCATAACAGATATCCACACAGTACTTGAGGTTAGCCTTAACTAAGACAAAACCACCCCCTGCTGGAAATCAGTATAAAACAGCATCTTGTAAAAGGTATAATGAAAAATCTGATGGGTATTTTGATCTGAAACTTTATATACACATTCTAGAGACGCAAAAGACTTATATTAAATCTGAAAAAAGGGGTAACCTAGGTGCCCTTTAACCAATATGGTAATTTAAGGCAGAAATGCTCAGTTCTTTACAGTTTTGTAATAAAAAAAATTACAATGTCAGAAAGAAATAAACTGATAGTTAGAAAACGGCAGGGTGTTATTTGTTAGTTTTATTTCAAAGAGTTATAAAATTACAAAAATTGAAAACTCTCTGTGTATCTATCCACTGGAACCTGCAGATGAGTGATTAATCCGCTGATAAATCAGCTGATTTGACGATGTTTTTAAATGCTTTCTCCAAAGCTTGAAACGCTGTCAGTGATGTAATCAGCACACAAGCAGCCAATAGTGTTCAGCTTTTTCTGATGACTCCTCCCTCAAAATTTCATTGGCTGTGGTTTGGTAGCTTGAATGAGCTGATGGGGAATGAGTTGTTGTCAGATCATGTAGTGTGTGACCCCCCTCTTGTGGATCGTTCACGGAGTGTTGCGTAGTGTGAACACCACAGAGATTAAAAGACACAAAGTCAAGTCATGTAGTGTGAACGGCACAGCGATCTGCTGATGTTTAAAATCCTGTAGTGTGAACTAGGCTTAATGCGATTTCGCTGGTCAGAGTTCATCAAGCTTGAACTCTGCAACGCAGTGAACTGCAAAACTTGACGCACAAACTTGCGTTTACAGTCTGACGCATTTGCGTGCATATGAATGGCAGTCTATTAGGAGAAAGGTCCAGTGTAACTGTGGCTTAGGTGCAAGTGAATGGTTTCTCTCCAGTGTGGATCCTCATGTGTCGGTTAAAGTTTGATGATTGGCTGAAACTCTTCCCACACTGAGTGCATGTGAATGGTTTCTCTCCAGTGTGGGTCCACATGTGGTGATTAAGGGATGATGATTGGCTGAAACTCTTCCCACACTGAGTGCATGTGAAGGGTTTCTCTCCAGTGTGGATCCTCATGTGTTCTTTAAGAGATAATGAGCGACTGAAACTCTTCCCACACTGAGTGCATGAGAATAGTTTCTCTCCAGTATGGATCCTCATGTGGTGATTAAGGTAAGATGAGCAACTGAAACTCTTCCCACACTGAGTGCACGTGAATGGTTTCTCTCCAGTGTGGATCATCATGTGTAGATTAAGGTTTGATGATTGGCTGAAACTCTTCCCACACTGAGTGCATGTGAATGGTTTCTCTCCAGTGTGGATCCTCATGTGGTGATTGAGGGATGATGATTGGCTGAAACTCTTCTCACACTGAGTGCATGTGAATGGTTTCTCTCCAGTGTGGATCCTCATGTGTCGGTTAAAGTTTGATGAATGGCTGAAACTTTTCCCACACCGAGTGCATGTGAAAGGTTTCTCTCCAGTGTGGATCCTCATGTGGCGATTAAGGGATGATGATTGGCTGAAACTCTTCCCACACTGAGTGCATGTGAATGGTTTATCTCCAATGTGGATCCTCATGTGTTGTTTAAGAAATAATGAGTGTCTGAAACTCTTCCCACACTGAGTGCAGGTGAATGGTTTCTCTCGAGCGTGGATCCTCATGTGGTGATTAAGGGATGATGATCGGTTGAAACTCTTCCCACACTGAGTGCATGTGAATGGTTTCTCTCCAGTGTGGATCCTCATGTGAATCTTAAGATTGTCTTTTCTTCCCAAACTCCTTCCACATTGAGTGCAGGTGAAACGATTTTCGTCTCTTTTTTTCAAAATATCATCAGTCTGTAAACGAGTTTTTTCCTCAATTTTGACATGATGTTCCTCCTCTTTACTCCCCTCATTCTCTTCAATTAGATCTGAAATGAATAAATAAATAAAAAAACACCAGTTTTCATTAAGTCTTAAAAATCTCATCAAACGCGTAAAGGTGAAAAGACACTGGAAACATTGGCTACACACACTGTAATTTTGATGCACATTAAATGTAAAATAAATCAGATCATATTTTGTTCATTCCATTAACGTGTACACATTTAAGCAGATTCAAATCATCTTCATCTATTGCTTTTACAATGCAAATTGTGCTGAAGCCACTTAACTTAGAAGTTCTAGTAAATTGAAACTGTGTCAGTCCAGTTTTCAAAGTTTCTCATAAAAGTCATTTTGGTCATATTGATAAGACACAGATTTAAAAGCTGTAAGTGTCCTATTTTTATTCATATATATTCAGAATTACAACAAAATGTTTTTCTAAAATGTGTAAAGCAGACAGGGAATACTTGTTCATTCTGTGCCTGACCAGTAAACGCATCAGAAAAAAAAGTTATGAGGTAACAGCTGAACAAACAGCTGAATATTTGTCTCGCAAACATGAGATATACCTGTACACCATAAAGACTGAAATGTGCACCTTTCCCCTTGTGTGCTGTTGGGTCATTTTTATCCATTCTGGGTTTCTTTCTGCGTTTTAGCAAACTGACTGATATTTGGGAACATCTTATTTTGACATAATCTGGGAAAATGCTTTGAAATAAAAAACAAATCTCTCATCCGTTTCTGTAATAGTTAAATTACAGTGAGTTCATGCATCTAGCATATTATTTTATAGCTATATTCTACTGTAACATGCTACGTCAGTTAGCATTAAATTATAAATCGACTTTCTTATAAATATACCTAAGATGGCTGGAAGTACACATATAAACCATTTATGGGCGCAGTCGTGTAAATGATCAGTTGAAGCCTTTTAATATTTATTCAGATCTTATTTTCATCCAAAGGCAATAGCTGGATGCCTTCATCCATATTAGGGATTTCCTGGAATGTTCTGCTACTTTTGTGAGGCATATATGGAATTTCTGCTCAAGTATAAATGAAACAGGCATTACATGCATTTAAAGTGCTACAATGCCCACATCAACCTATTTTGAGGAAAACTGAAAAAAAAAAAACTTAAGAAATCATTTTTCTACTTTAGAAATAATTTTTTGTACCATTTTTGAAACAATTGTTACTATATCAAAAATAGTAGCCTATTGAACATCAATATATAGCAAAGTAATGAAGTCAGAAATTCCAGTATCTGGACAACATTACACCTTAGTTAAAAATTCTGTCCAAAAGAACATGCTTGCAGCTTCGTATCACATCGAATAACAACTCACACTATAAAATAAATTATATTTTCAGATTTGAAGACAATTACATTTTCAAAAAACAAACAGAAACTGCAAATCAGGAGGAGATCGGAGGCTCAAGAGGTTTGATATGGCTCATAACAGACTAGTAAATGAGAAGTGGGTTTATTTATCTTTTTTTTTTCCTTTTAGATGTTACGAGTTATGCTGGATCTAATCTCACTATATTTGCTAAAAGTGATATTTTATTCATCTTGCTCTCTATATCTAATGTAGGGCTGGACAATAATATAATATCAATATATCACAATAGATTATTT
Source organism: Danio rerio (assembly GCF_052040795.2). Classification (NCBI taxonomy): domain Eukaryota; kingdom Metazoa; phylum Chordata; class Actinopteri; order Cypriniformes; family Danionidae; genus Danio; species Danio rerio. Next base: position 49,679,558 of record NC_141024.2, on the reverse strand, counting down.
TTAAATTATGGTGATATTTTTTTAAACCCATTTCCGATATTTCGATACATTTGTGTATATGTTTTATCATATCTATATCTATCTATCTATATATCTATATATATATAAGATTTTCTACCTTGTATCTATTGTCACTAAATGACTTTCCGTGCTCAGAATGAGCATGATGTCACTTGCGTGATGACAGCGCTCAGAAGTTGGTTAAGCTGCTCTGTCACAGAAAGCTAGAAAATGAGCGACCTGAATACAGATATAGAGGAACAAGCTTCCACAAGTAAGAATGCAGACAAAGTAGTTGATGTGGACGTTGTTTGGCTTTTTAAGTTCCGATCAGCTTTTTGTTTCGGCGCTCTGCAAACTGTGCGGGAGAGCGATGCCGACTAGCATCGGAAACACATCAAATTGGTTCATAAAAGTTTAAGTCAACCAGTCGACTCACCATCCACCTTCCCGACACCAAACACAGATGGCTATGAGGCACAATGTAGGGTTTCGCATGTCTACACATGAATATACACATATAAATTTCTCGCATATAAACATATACTATGTTCAAAACAAGTATGACACTTGCACATATATAAACCTACTGCATGCATACACCCACATACACATGCACAGACATATAAACTCAATCTTTACATAAACTTGATCCTTGGACTAAATTAAACACACACACACACACACACACACACACACACACACACACACACACAAAAAACTCTGCATGCTGCTATAGCACTCAAGGAAACTTACAAAATAAAATAAAATTCACAAACATATGTATCAGGAATCTGGTTATTTTAAAGCTGATGAAACAGAAAGAATTTGATTTATAGAAGTATTAAATCTGTTAAATAATGAAAATGTGTTATACAAAATATTAGTTTATATAAATAGACAATATAAAAAAATAGAACTATTTTATGTTAAATCTTTTAACTTAATTAGGTAATTACATACACGAAAATAGTCAGAAAGAACCCTTAAAGGATGTTTAAGATAAAAAGCAACCACAACTTTAAATATACTCAAACAACTCTTTTCCTTTGCAAATATTAATGTAGCCTGTACTCTTTTTGATTTGCTTTTTAATTATAATTATTATTCTTTTTCTATTTTTTTTACGATGTGGATTTTGGTATTATTTTGACCAGAAATAATAAACTGCAGAAAACAGTCACGCTACTTGCTCTACAAACAGGTGTGTTCATGACTATACATACAAATAAAAATAATTAAATGAGAAAATATGACTTTGCGACATCAAGCAGTATTAGGCATGGGCCAGTATAAGATTCTGACAGTATGATATCCTAAAATATATTTTCTTCTGAGACACTTTTAAAATATTTTTGAGCAGTAAACATGTCAGGCTAAGTAATTGAAATGAATCACAGATTTCTTTACGATTTAAAACAGCCTCTTTGGTCTTTACTGCAGGAGATAGTGTTGTCCTAAAAAACAAAACATTAAAAAAAACTTACATATACTGTAGGAACGGTGCAGCAGGAAATGTTGGCGATTTTAAAACCTTGACTTTTCCAAACTGCGGTAAACCTTGAATATAGTTATTGCCCCATGCCTCAGCAGCATTAAACTGATATTTAGGATCTAAAAATTTATTCTTTAAAAAAGTCTCAAGCAAAAAGATTCCAATGGCGCCGCCTGTTGGTGCATGAAGAATATGGTCTATATTCTGAGACTGTAAAATATTTTATAACAATTATTTTAGTGTCCATTTCATTCAGGATGCTCAATATTGGGGCATCCACATTTTTTGACATACTGTAAACCAGAGTTTCTGCAGGTTTTACAAAGTTAAATTTAAGACATTTTATGACATTTTTAAGACCATTTTGAATTAAATTTTTGACTCATAAAGGGCTAAAGGCTAAAGAACTTTTCAAATGGCCCAGATGGAAAATATTTTTATTTGCCCCATCAATATAAAATTTATTTTTAAAGCTAAAAAATTAACAAATGTTTTTAAAGTTTTAAAAACTATAACAAACTAAATATATGCACAACAATCTGTCCAGGTTAATATCCACAGCAGTAAATACATGGAGCACGTTTAAACAAATGTTATTGTGAGGAAAATAATTAAACCATTATGATAAATAAAGTTAAAAAGACATTTTTGAATAAAAAGTTGAAAGTTTTATTAAGTTGAATTGTTGGTGATTGAATTGGTTTTGTCCAGATTGGGTAGAAAAACATGAACAAAGGAAAATAAAGAAAAAAAAAGACACAATACAGCACAATATTTCAGTAAATTTAAGACTTTTTAAGGCCTAAAATGTTAAGTCTGTTATGAGAATACTGTAGGTCAAATATCATCAGCTTAGTTAAACCTTTTATTAATTTATTGTTTTTATTTATTTTATAAAGCACCAAGGATGCTTCACAAACAGCAAAAGAACAAGGTAGAGAAAAAGTGAGACTAATAACACATAAATGAATGACAAAAGACATGAGAACAAATAATGAAAGAAACTGATTCCTGTCTTTCAATGAGTGCTTATGTGCATTTAGGAGAACTAGGCAGCACACTCAGGGCTGCAAGATGGATTTAATTTAGTATTCTTATTATTAAAATATATCTGAATGAGGATCAAATGACTGAGTTGGTCTTTGAGAATGAAAACTAACCTGTTTGTTCCTGTGGATCTTCCTGTTTGACCGTGAATGTTTCTTCAATCTTCACATCTTCACTCTCCTCTTTAATAAACGCCATCTTTATAACAGTGTGGAGATCAGTCGCTTCAGCAGGAGTTTTTCTCTGTGTTTGGACAATTTATCCTGTTTAAAATGAACAAAACAATAAAAATGTCCTGTTTAAAATAAATAAAACAATGAAGAGAAACAAAATAACTTCTCTTCAACACTTGCTTCAACAGTTTCTTTTAATTATCAAAAAGAAATCAGGTAAAACATTTCTTTAAAAATAGAGGTATAATTGGTTTTATATTCGCACATTCGGACTTTCCCCTTAATGATATAATTTTATTAAAGTATCATTTGCAAACTTTAAACAGTGAAATCATATTAGCAGCAAATGACTATCAAAGTACAACATTGTTCTCAGTCAAATAAACAGTGTTAATGTTGTTTTCAAGTCACACTTGCATGCTAATTCCGATCAAATATTCAAAGTAACATGGTAAACAATATATAGACTGCTAAATGAACTAATGTGTGAATATAAAACCAACTTTACCTCTTATCAGAAAAGTTTGAGAAACCCTGCTTTAAAACACCTATTACACTGTTTTCGGTTTCAAACAATAGCCCTCGGCTACTGATAATAAAATAGTACTACGTTGTATAAAGGGTTTAAATATTATTGTTAAAAGCATGTACATAATTTAGCATCGGAATAAAAAAAATCTGAAACTTTAATTAAACCGGGTTATATCCGTAAACGTTTAAAAACACAAACCTTTCTCCAGTTGAATCACAGCGCTGAAGCGGCGCCGCCTGATGACGTCACACGTCACGACAAAATAAAAGTCTTTTTAAACCTTTTTTGCCACTTACTGTTGCAGTCATGACTTATTGATATATTTCTCCTTCGTTTCCACTTTCTCACAGACGCACAAATATTCAGTATTTGGAGTTGATCAAAACCTTTACTCTAAACATTTTTAAAACAATTAAAAAAAACTTTTAATCCACTAAGACTAAGTGTTTAAAGCAAAAATCTCAACATTCTAAAAGGTATAAAAAATTATCTAATGAGTGTTTGGAGCTGAAACTTTACAGAAAAAAAGGTAAAAAGGTGTCCTTCATGTAAAAAGTATTCATTACTACTACATGTTTTAGTTCTTTTAACTAGTCATGACTTATATATAGTTTTTCTCTGCGTTTGGACACTTTATACTGTTAAAAATTAACAAAGCAATAAAAATGTAAAATGAATAAAACAATGAACAGAAAGAAAATAACTTCTCTTCGTATATGAGAATAATTAACAAAAAGAAATCAGAAAAGTCTGAGCAAGAAACTATAGCCACAAATTAGCTGATTAAAACTAGTACTCCATTTCTTATATATAGTGATGTAAACTTAGAATGAAATGAAATTATACTGTTTAATAAATTAAAGCTTCAGTAAGACACTTATTACACACACGTTGTTCAATAGTCCTCATTACTGTGAGTAAAATAGTACTTTGTTGTATAAAGGGTTAAAATAATATTGTCAACAGCAGGTTCATAGTTTAGTATCAGATGAAAAACCTAAAACTTTAATTAATCGGTTTCTTCTTATTTTTCTTTGGGTTTTACTGGCGGTTGGCTACCAGACTTGTAGGTGCATTACCGCCTCCGACTGGAATGGTTGAACAATAACTGAAGTGTAAAAATAGAGGGGAGGGGGAGGAAATAAAAAATAAAATAAATGAATAAATAAAAAATGTGGGGTGGAGTGGGCTAACAATTAATTGCTTAGATTATATTATCTCTATATTCTTTTCTCTAAATGGGTTTCTTAAACAAATTTAATTATATCGTCATATACCTCAATAGATTTATTCCCTAATAAACCTGCCAATGTGAAACCCTGAAGTTTGCTCATTTTAACAGATTGAATAAGATCGTATCGTTCTTTATTATATTTACTACAGTGGAATAAAACATGTCATATTGTTTCTTGTTGATTACAGTGTATACATTGCCCAGTTAAGTGTTTCCCTATTTTAAATAAAATATGGTTGAGTCCAGTATGACCTATTCTCATCTGAGTTATAATCGTACTTCCCTATGATTCTGTTCTCCCTCCTTCCAGCAACGACTTGTTTATGTATATTATATAGATGTCTGCCTGTTTCATTGTTATCCCAGTATAATTGCCATACTGATTGATTCTATTATTTCTGAAACTCAGTCTGGGTTTATAAAAGGCCGCCATGTTTCTAATAACATAACATTAGTTTTGGATTTGCTCGATTATGCTGATTCTATTCATTCAGATGGTCTCATTCTTTTTCTTGATTTTTATAAAGCCTTTGATACGGTTGAGCACCAGTTTCTGTTTAAAGCATTGAGGTTATTTGGATTTGGGGAAACTTTTGTTAACACTATGGCTATGTTTTATAAAGGAATCAATAGTTAAGTGATTGTTAATTTTAATACTTCTAATGGATTTGATATTTTGTGTGGTTTTAGACAGGACTGTCCAATCTCTTCCTTTTCATTTTTATTAGTTTTTATTAGTCCTTAAGCATTGTGCAAAATCAAGATTTGAAAGAAATTTCTGTTTTTGAAAGGGAGATTAAGATTTCACAATTGGCAGATGACACCACTTTATTTCTAAAAGATGACTCAAACGTATGAAAGGCTTTAAATTTAATTTCTGATATCTCAAGTGTTTCTGGTCTAAAGCTGAATATCTTCAAATGTGAGATAATGCCTGTTCATAATTTGAGTTAGGAATATATAGAAGATATCCTTGTTAAATCCACAATTAAATGGTTATTTATTTATGTTATTAAAAATCTTTTAGTGAGACAGCACTTGAATTTTTTTTGTCTAGGATCAGCAAAACTAAAAATATTCTTAATTCCTGGCTACAATGGGACCTGTCATTATATGGAAGAGTTCAAGGCAGAGGGTCTTTCTCATTTTGTATATCCGACTTTATCTTTATTTGTTGAAAACAAAGTGGCCAAAGAAATTAATACTGTTTTCTTGAAATTTATCTGGAAGAACAAACCTCTTAAATTAAAAAAGGTAGTTCTTTCTTATAGTAAAGCAGAGGGAGTGTAAATTTATTAGATTTTTCTGACACCATATACATTTTTAAAATTAATTGGATAAAGAGATGCCAAACCAATCCAACGTCTATTTGTTTTTTTTTGTTTTTTATTCCCAACTACTTTTTTAAAAAACAAAATCTGTAGTCTTTTGTTTCTTCTTAAATTTAATTATCTTCCCTACAAGCTATCTTTAGCTTTGTCTAATTTCCACCAGCAATGTCTGCTTGCTTGGAAGCTTGGTTATGTTCACAATTTTTCTCCCCACCGATTTTTCTTATGGAATAACCGAGATATTACAATCAATAACAAATCATTATTTTTCCAAAGTTGGTTTAAAAATAACATTAATTGGATCCTTTGCTTGTTTGATGATGCAATAAAGATTCTTTCGTGAACCATTTATAACCTACCACTGTTTTCCAACTTCTCCTAATGAATTTAATAAAGTTGTTAGGCAATATCACCCGGTTTAGTTCACCTAGTTAAAAGTCACTGTACATTTAACTGTAAATTTGCTTTTTGAAAGTGTTAGTCTGAAACGTAACAATAGCTTTGTGCGTCAAATTTTCCAATGTAAAAGGAAAATTTCGTCTAGAGGAAAGTTTTACTGGAGGTCTTTGGTTAAGGATATAGACTGGAATAGAAACTGGCTTTTACCTGGGAAATATTGTATTTTCCAACAAGGCAAAAGAAATGCATTTTAAAATTTTCCATAAAATCTACCCTGTAAAATTTAGTATTTACAGTTTTTCGGACATCGACAGCTCCTGTTCTTTCTGCAAACAAGCAGAGGAGACACTACTACAGTGGTGGCCAACCCTGCTCCTGGAGAGCCACCTTCCTGCAGATTTCAGTTGCTACCAATATCAAACACACCTGAACCAATTAATTAGGACCTGAACACCACGTGATAATTACAGGCAGGTGTGTTTGATATGAGTTGCAACTTAAATCTGCAGGAAGGTGGCTCTCCAGGAACAGGGTTGGCCACCCCTGCACTACTACATATGTTTTTTGATTGTCCAATATCCAAGCAATTTCGGTCACTTCTAAATTCTCACATATCTGCTTTTGCCAATGCTGTGAATTGCTTCAATCTAAAATAACATAATTTTTTTTTATATAATAACCCAAAAGCTAAATATCTGGAACGCATAATACATTTTTTTTATCTTATATGGCATTATCTTATATTTTCATTCACTAACAGAAATTCACAAATAATTACCCATTCTTTGTTTATTTTAGAATAGAATTTATTTCCCTCCTAAAATCACTTTATCTTATTAGGAATAAAAAGAATCTAAGATTCCTGTAATATTATGCAGATGTATTTAAAGAAGATTCTCGATTTTAGATGCTTTCCTTACGGTTATTTGTTTAGGTGTCATTGTAATTTCATTCATTTAATTTTGTTTGTTTAATTTAGTAATTTTATTATTATTATTGTTGTTAATGTTTTAATTCTATTAATATTTTCCCTTTCTGTCTAATGATATTATTTGTATTTGTATGTGATTTTAGATATTTTTTTCTTATGACTATGTATATTATTGACCTTTTTAAAGATTTGTCTGACTTTGTTATGATGTTCTTATATTGTCAGTTCAAGCATTAATTGAAAAAAAGTTATTCAACGGATTGATTAAAGTTTCAGGTTTTTCATCCAATACTAAATGATGTACCTGCTGTTTAAAATATTAACTTTTATACAACGTAATACTATTTTACTCAAAATAAAGTGAACTATTGAACAACGTGCGTGTATTAAGTGTCTTAAGGTTTAATTTATTAAATAGCAAAATTTCACTTCATTCTAAGTATACATCACTATATATAAGAAATGGAGTACTAGTTTTAATCAGCTCATTTGTGGCTGTTGTTTCTTGCTCGGACTTACCGGATTTCTTTTTGTTAATTACTTTCATATAAAGAAACTGTTGAAGAGAAGTTATTTTGTTTCTGTTCATAGTTTAATTTATTTTAAACAGGACATTTTTTATTGCTTTGTTAATTTTTAACAGGATAAAGTGTCCAAACGCAGAGAAAAACTATATATAAAAAGTCATGACTCATGACTTAGAGTAAGTGGCAAAAAAAAGACTTTTATTTTGGCTTGACTTGTGACGTCATAAGCCTGCGCCGCTCTCGCGCTGTGATTCAACTGGAGAAAGGTTTGTTTTAAAGCGTTTAGCCTTATATAAAGCGATTGATTAAAGTTTCAGTGTTTTCATTTAGTGCTAAATTATGTACCTGTTGACAATATTATTTTAACCCTTATACAAAGTAGTACTATTTACTAAAACTTACAGTAATGAGGTCTATTTTTTGAATAAAGATAGGATAAACTTATTGTTCCGGAGAGGAAATTTGTCTTGTGCAAAAAAGTGCTATAAACAGACAATAAGATAAATAAAACAAACAAAACAATTAAGAAGATACTTGGATAAAGTAAAAGTGTGTAATAAGTGTTTTAATTAAAGTTTAATTGATTGAATAGCACAATGTCATTCCATTATAAATATACATCACTATATATAAGAAATGGAGTACTAGTTTTAATCAGCTGATCAGTGGCTATTGTTTCTTGATCAGACTTATCTGATTTCTGTTTGTTAATGACTCTCATATAAAGAAACTGTTGAAGCAAGTGTTGAAGAGAAGTTATTTTGTTTCTGTTCATTGTTTTATTTATTTTAAACAGGACATTTTTTTTGTTTTGTTCATTTTAAACAGGATAAAGTGTCCAAACACAAAGAAAAACTCCTGCTGAAGCGACTGATCTCCACACTGTTATAAAGATGGCGTTTATTAAAGAGGAGAGTGAAGATGTGAAGATTGAAGAAACATTCACAGTCAAACAGGAAGATCTGCAGGAACAAACAGGTTAGTTTTTATTATCAAAGACCAACTCAGTCATTTGTTCCTCATTCAGATATATTTTAATAATAAGAATACTAAACTAATCCATCTTGCAGCCCTGAGTGTGCTGCCTAGTTCTCCTAAATGCACATAAGCACTCATTGAAAGACAGGAATGAGTTTCTTTCTTGTTGCTTGTTCTCAGGTCTTTTGTCATTATTTTATGTATTATTAGTCTCCCATTTTCTCTACCTTCTTAAGTTTGTTGCTTTTTTGTTCTCCTACTGTTTGTAAGGTGTCCTTGAGCACTAAAAACGTGCTTGGGTACTAATGTCATTTTAAAATTATTATTGAACAAATCCTTATATTTGCGTGTCACACTCACTATACAAATTTATCAGGACTTACTGAAAATGGAAAGGATTGGAAGGACATTTGCTGTGCTCTATCATTGATAGGGAAAAGGAGACTCTTTGCTAGATTTACTTTGTATCCAGAAACATTTCCAAATTCTGAAATTATTGTAAGAGCTTTTGGAATACATGTATCTGGATTTGACAGAAAAAGAAGATTATCCGCATATAGCAGGAACTTATGTTTGTGTCCCTCTCTGACAATTCCTTTTAAGCCATCTGAGTTCCTTAATACGTCTGCAAGAGGTTCAATAGCAATGTCAAAGAACAGGTGGTAGCCCTGTCTTGTTCTTCTAGAGAGTGGAAAGCCTTTAGAAATTATATTATTTGTTTGAATAATTGCTTGGGGTCTGGAATATAAAATTTTAACTAAGGAACAGAATCCAGGATCAAAACTAATTTTTTAAGTGCTGTAAATAAACAGATATACTCTATTCTATCAAATGCCTTATGGGCATCTAAAGAAATTAGGACCTCTGGATTGGTATTATTTTTTTGGTGAATAAATAATATTTAAATAAGCGATGAAGGTTGTAAGATAACTGTCTCCCAACACAGCAGAGTAAGCTGATCGGACGATAAGATTCACAGTTAAGTGGATCCTTAATCTTTTTAAGAAGTACTGTTATAACAGTCGATCTCATGGAGGGGGGAGTGATTCCGAAACAAGAGCTTCAGCAAATACGTTGCATAACAGGGGTGTTCACTTGGCAGTAAACTTATTATAAAACACGGATGGGAAGCCATCGGGGCCTGGTGCTTTTCTGGTTTTCAATTTTTCGATAGCATTTTCAATTTTAGAAGGTGTTAAATTTAATTCTAATGCCAACTGATCTGAATCACAGAGGGATGGTAATTCTAAATAATTAAAAAAGCTCTTAATATGTTCAATTTAGTTTACCTCAGAGCTGTAAAGAGTTTTATAGAAGTTTTTTAATTGATCATTAATTCTCTGTTGATCAGTAATAAGGCTGCCATCATCCTTCCTAACTGCTGCTATAAAACCAGCTGCTGAGGATTGTGTCAGTTGGTAACATAATAAACTGCCAGCTCATTTTCCATGTACACAATGAATCTAGTGGGATCTTATGTGGAGATCCTCGATATTTTCACCTGAGGGAGTCATATTCCGCTTGCAGAAGTCTTATCTTATGGAGCTCTTCGGAAGGTGATGTTGAGAGTAGCTGATCAATTGTATTAATTTTATTTATAATCTCTGTAAGCCGTTTTGACTTTCACTATTTAAATTTTAATTGCACTAGCTTGATCTAAAATTTGTCCTCTTATATATGTTTCTGAGTATCCCATAGGATGCTATAACTTATCTCTGGGGATTCCTTTGTCTTAAGGAAGAAATCAATTTGAGCATCAATAAGTTTTACAAAATCGTCATCTGCCAAGAGTCTTGAGTTAAACCGCCATGTACATTGGAGGATTACATTGCCTGAAAACATATCTTTAGTGAGACTGGACAATGGTCTGAAATAACAATACTACCATACTCTACTGCTGACATTAAGGGAAGTAACAACTTGTCCAGGAGAAAATGGTAAATCCTGGAATAGGTTTGATGCAATGGTGAATAGAGGGAAAATTGCTTGGAAGATGGATATTTAAATCTCCAGGGGTCACTTACACCATATGTCTAAAGGAAGGAGTTGATACATTGTGCTGGCTGTCTTAATGTATTACTCGAAGAGCTAGAGCGGTCCAAAATTGGGTGCAAAACACAATTTAAATCCTCCTAAAATTAAATTGTGTGTCGACTAGGCAAAATTGAAAATAAATTACTGAAAATTTTTTCATTGTCCCAATTAGAAGCATACACATTGGCCAGGACTACAGACATGTTTAAACGTTTACCTTGGATTATTATGTATCTGACATTTTTATCCAACACATTTGACTCCAAAACAAAATGTAAATTTTTATGTATGAGTACAGCAACGCCCCTACTTTTGCTATTGAAGTTAGAATGATATATTTGTTTATGTATAACGTCCTCTATTAAGTTTAGAATAGTCTTTTTTCAACAGATGTGTCTCCTGTGAATATACAATATCGGATTTTTACTTATTAAGATATACTAACACCTTGTTTCGTTTTGCTGGGTGATTTAGCCCCTGCACATTCCAACCGGTAAAGTTTGTCTTTACTCCACCCATTTTATGGAGGGCTGTCAAAAACATTTATCAGTAGCATCTAAAAGGAATCTGGGTTTTGTATGTAGGGGATGTGTGGGAGAGAGAGAAAAAAAAGAGAGAAAAAAAAACCCGGGGGTGATCACACATATACTTATAAACATGAAACAACACAATATTAAAACCTTGCATATAAACTTGCACACACTTCCAACTACTCCCTCTCTTAACTAGCTTACCATGTGGGATCTCACATAAAAAATAAATCCATTGGAACAGCTTTTGATGTTTTACTACAAAACTACACCATTATTGACAAAATATACTTGAGAGCTAGAAATAACAACGAACATGTGCTAAAGTGGTCATTTAAAAGTTAACCGGAAAGTGACATTAACATTTGTATTGTATTGTAGAATATCCTCTTTTTTTTGGAAAAGTTGTGGCATTTAATCAAGAAGGCGCGTTGCAGTTATTTGTCGTCCACAGGTTTGCTGCATAGAGTGATTTGAGCGGGGAGACCTCTCCTCAAGATCTTCGCTTTGGTCTCAGCAGAGCCAGCTTCTTTCTTTCACAATACTAAACTCTTTCTCCAGGGTAGTAAGAGAGTTGGAGTATCCACCCAACACAGACTCCAGACCAGTCACTCGCTCTTTCGCTGCTTCCACTCTGGCGTTTACCACTCTTCCACTTCCACTCTTGCTTTTTCCAAGATAGAGGCGCGTGCACACGCTGCGGCTTCTCTCTTTTCCGACAAGACAGTGTTTTTGTGTTCTTTGTCATGTACGTGGCAGTGTTATTGTACGTCCTAGCCGCGTGGGAGGATCTGAACTTGGCTAGCGGCTAACCCACACAAACCTGCTATCCCCTTCATTCTAGCGAACGTAGGCTTGCTAGACAACAAACTGGACTATAGCTGTCTACTTCGTTCATCTTAAATGACTGTAAAGAACTATTGTGCATTTGTGTTTACGGAAACTTGGCTCAGTGACAACGTTCCGGACATTGCTGTTCCAGCCTTCATACTAATGTAGTCTGCAATTACTGCTCGCCACTGGTGGAGTTTATGGTTTTAAAGTGCCGGCTGTTTTATCTACAAAGGGAATAAACAGCCATACTGCTTTTCTCTGTTTACATCCCTCCCAGCTCTAATGCCAACAATATGAGAGAGGCGCTGAAAGACCTGTACCTGGACATCAGTGAGCAGCCTACAGCCCACCCAGATGCTTTTCTCATCCTGGCTGGGGACTTTAACCATGCAGACCTAAAAAGTGTGTTTCCAAAAATACACCAACACATACACTTTTCAACACGGGGCAATAACACACTGGGCTTTGTTTACACCACACAGAGAGGAGCTTACAGCTTGTGATGCAGCAGATTAAGTCTGTCCTGCCCCCCCACCTTGGACCCCTTTCAGTTTGCATATCGGTCCTACCACTCAGCGCTCACAAAAAAAAAAACTCCTACACCCGAATGCTGTTCATAGACTTCAGTTCAGCATTCAACACTATCATCCTTCAACAGCTCACTCAAAAACTGGTCCAGCTGTCAAAGTTACATCTCTCTGTGTAACTAGCTGCTGGATTTTCTCACTGGAAGACCACAAGCAGTACGGGTCGGCAGTAACATATCCAGCACCATCACTCAACACTGGGGCCCCTAAGGGATGTTGAGCCCTATCCTCTTCACTTTTCTGATTCATGACTGTGCACCATCTCACAACTCTAATCTTTTCATGAAGTTTGCGGATGACACAACTGTGGTGGGTCTCATGTACAAAAACAATGAGAAAAACTATAGAAGCAAGGTGAGCCGTCTAGCTGAAAGACAGCTTCATCCATCAGGCTGTCAGGAAGCTGAACCCTCTCCCAACTCTGCCACCACTCCCCTCTCCCTCCACACGCACCTTTGGACTCTGACACACATGAAAACACACACACATGCACACATTCATCTGCACTGGTCACTTTATGTAACATTGGTCTACCAGTTAGACACATCATACTACATTTACATATATTATGACACTGTCACTTTGTCATAATCATCCTGTGCACAAGTCTTTTTGCACTATATACTGTTCTTTAGGTTTACAATTTTTTTATTTCGTATGTATATTTTTAGACTACACTTTAAATATTTTTTTAGACCACATTTTATGTACAATTGTATATATTGTAAATTTAGATTTCTTTTTCTTAAAACTCTACTTTTTATATTAATAATATATGTTAGGCACATAGGGTCTGAGAGTAACGTAATTTTGATTCTCTGTATCTCCTGTACATGTGGCTGAATTGACAATAAAGCTGACTTTGACTTGACTTTGAACGTGCTCCAGCATTGCCTAACTGTTCGAAGCTGGTCAATTTCATTGCAAAGTTCATTTGACTGTGCAACGGCCTTTTCTTCAATTTTAGCAATCAAATTGCCTTTTAGTGCATCAATAGCTTGAAGGACTGCACTGTTATCACTCACCCGCGCCATCTCTTTCTTAGGTGCAGCTTGCACTTCGGGGTTAGCATTAGCATGGAGGCTAGTAGCGGATTCTGCCTCTCGATGGTTGCTTCAGCCTTTATTTATCCTGATTCAAGTTAAATTATGCTCAGAGCAGCTAGACTCTGACACTTAAACGCTTATTTTCCAGTACAGGTATGTATAAGGTATGAGTATTTAGGATAAGAGCAATATTAAACAAAATTAAGTTTCACGTGAGAACCTCAGCATTTTGCGTCTTCACATGGCCGGTAGTCCAAAACAAACAATATAAAAATAATCACAATGAAACAAAATCCTCAGCACTTATAACTCAAATGAAAGTGAAAGGAAAAAATTGCAAATGATTTTAGACCAGCAGATTCATCAGATTTAAAAACAGGGAAAAGTAATAATGATAATAATAGGACGGGGAGAAAACAAAACAAGAAAAAATAAAATGAGAATTTGGGTAAAGAAAACAAAAACTTTTGGTTCTTACCCACGGAGAGGAGGGGTAAAATGAAATGCTTTTGGTAGCTGACTCATGTCAGGGAGATAAATCGGTAAGTTGATTTTTTTCAGGATACACTGCACTGAAGTCTTTGGTGATGCACTCGTTCACAGACGTCAAAAGCACTTCAGTAACAAGATGGCAATCTTTGCTCTGTTGCTTCAATACATGCTTTCGCTTTTTGTTTCTCACAGTCAATCGTTAAGTTTACACTGCTCATCTCGACCCGGTTTCTCTACTCGTTTCCCCGCACTGGAACAGTTCAGTCAACTTCTCTTTCTTCCACATACCACATAAAGCTGCCCAATTAAACATTCCTCCTCTTTCTTTAAACTCTCACCCATTTCCTTTTTGCCGTCCCATGGGTGGAGACCAATTAAACAATGTTGACTGTCGTCACAGAAAACACCAAAAATCATAAATGCATGATTATATGCCTTCATGGCTTTGCAATAAAAAAATGTGTTAAAATAGAGGACAATGAAAAAAAACCAGCCATGAATATAATGAAAAGGGAGTAAATTTGCCCAGTGTGTATTGAGTTTAAAAAAAAATAAATTTTTTTTTAAAGCATTTACCCAGAATATGTCAAAATAAGATGCCCCCAAGTATCAGTCTGTTTGCTGAAACACAGAGAAAGTTTTGGCCAAATTAAGCCTCAAAATCACCCCAGAATTGATGAAAATGACCCAACAGCACACAAGGGGAAAGGTGCACAATCCAGCCTTTATGCAGATGGTGTACAGGTATGATTCATGTCTGCGAGGCAAATACTCAGCTGTTTGTTCAGCTGTGACCCCAGAACTTTTTTCTCAAAAAAAGTTCTCAAAACCTCAAAATATATTTGGGAGCATTTGTGCGAGTGCAAAAAAATTGCTGTGTGTGACCAGTTTTTACTGCAAAATGTTCAGCACATGCACAGATTCGGGAGATATTCACGCTGAATGCATCTTTGCACTTGAAACGCAGCGCTCAGGAATGGTTTAAAACAGTTGTCATGTCAACTTGCTGCAGTAAACAAAGCCAAGTTCGTAATGCTTGCCCGCCTTTGGGCTCTACCTATTGGCCCACTGCTCTATAACTGAATGCAAATGGATTGGTTAATATCAGCTGTCAATCACAATCACTCAACGCCTTCTGGCTTGGGATGACAGGGAGAGCTACAACCCCGAAAAATTGTAAAGCGCTGTCCATGTAACCATGGCATCTAAAGTTACAAATAACGACACATCTTAGTAATGATCCTGTGCTGAATGTTAATCCACCATCTACACTTTTCAAAGAGTAGATAAAAGACTTCCATTGGCTTCAAGTCCGCTATGAAAAGTCAATTTTCAGCTATCTGTTTGCCACATCTAGCACGAGAGCTTCTGTTTAATCCTTCATTTAATCGGCAGATGCTGTCCGCCGTGCAAGTGGCAGCTATATGTATATGTAATTTAACACCATGTACACCATCGCAAACGGGCTTACACTGAGTAAACTAATATCGCTGCTCATGAAAAGACTGGTATTGCTATTGACATGACATATGCATATATTAAGTTACAGTATATGTCAAAAGCGTCAGTGCAGTATCAGACAGCACCCGTGAAAACCGCACAGCAATCGTTAACAGATTCATTTGTGTCAAGCAGTGCGTGAAGGGCTGGTGAGTGGTCCGTGTATCTTTTGGTTCCTCGTTTATGTTATAAAAATGTATTTTTTTTGTGATAATGGGATTTCGTTGAGACATATTTTCCTCACGCATGCATAAATTTTTTTGCTTGTTAGTTTGATTAGTGTTGATTTCAAATGCAATAAATCTGTGTGTATAAAACTTGTATAAAACTAACGGTGCTTATAATTGGTGTGTGCGACTAAATTTTGGTTGATGCGCCTACATTTTTTTAAATTAGGAGCACCAGTGCTACCTAGCAAAAAGGTTAATTCTGAGCCCTGGTCTGCTTTACACATATTAGAAAAACATTTTGTTGTAATTATGAATAAATATGAATAAAAACTGGCCATTTACAGCTTTCAAATCTGTCTTATATGTCTTACCAATATGACTTATGATTAGGCCCACACGGAATCTGAGCGCGCAGAATTCCGCAGATTTCTAGCCCATTATTAATTCTGTTTATTTACTTGAGTAAATGTGTAAATCTGAATTAATTCAGTTTTTATTCAGTAATTTGTTACTTTTTATTTAATATATTAAGGTGTATGTTATGATACTCCGCTGGATACTCTTAAAATAATTCCGCAGAAATCTGCAGATTTTTACCAAAATTCTCAGCAGAAATAGCAAAAAACGTCCGCAGATTCCGTCTGGCCCTGCTTATGATCAATTATGTAAGAAACTCTGAAAACTGGACTGACAATTTCAATTTTTTTCTTTGATACATTTTACATTGTAATAGCACTAGATAAATAAAGATTAATTGAATTAAATCTGTTTAAATGTGTACACCATTAATGGACCGAACAAAATATGACCTGATTTATTTTACATTTAATGTGAATCAAAATTACAGTGTGTGTAGCCAATGTTTCCAGTGTCTTCACTTTTCAGCTTTTGATGAAGAGTTTTAAAGACTTAATGAAAACTAATGGTTTTATATATATATATATATTTCAGACCTAATTGAAGAGAATGAGGGGAGTAAAGAGGAGGAACATCATGTCAAAATTGAGGAAAAAACTCTTTTACAGACTGATGGTATTTTGAAAAGGAGAGACAAGAATCGTTTCACATGCACTCAGTGTGGAAAGAGTTTGTCAAGCAAAAGCAAGCTTAATATTCACATGAGGATCCACACTGGAGAGAAACCATTCACATGCACTCAATGTGGGAAGAGTTTCAGCGTATTATCATCCCTTAATCTACACATGAGGATCCACACTGGAGAGAAACCATTTACATGCACTCAGTGTGGGAAGAGTTTCAGCCTATCATCAAACCTTAATAAACACATGAGGATCCACACTGGAGAGAAACCATTCACATGCCCTCAGTGTGGGAAGAGTTTCAGCTGTTCATCACAGCTAAATCATCACATGAGAATCCACACTGGAGAGAAACCATTCACATGCACTCGGTGTGGGAAGAGTTTCAGCCAATCACCACACCTTAATAAACACATGCTGAGCCACACTGGAGAGAAACCATTTACATGCACTCAGTGTGGCAAGAGTTTCAGCCAATCATCAAACCTTAATCAGCACATGAGGATCCACACCGGAGAGAAACCATTCACATGCCCTCAGTGTGGCAAGAGTTTTTACTGCTCATCACACCTTAATAAACACATGAGGATCCACACTGGAGAGAAACCATACACATGCACTCACTGTGGGAAGAGTTTCAGCCAATCATCGTCCCGTAATCTACACTTGAGGATCCACACTGGAGAGAAACCAAACAACAGAATTTCGCATGCTTAAACTCTAGTGTGACCGCAGCTTCGGTGTGGGATGAGTTTCAGCAACTCCTCAGACCTTAATAAACACATGAGGACCCACACTGGAGAAAAACCATTCACATGCACTCAGTGTGAAAAGAGTTTCAACCGATCAGCAAACCTTAATGAACACATGAAGATCCACACTGGTGTGAAAGAGTATGTGTGCTTGAGTGTGAGAAGACTTTTTTTTACAGCTCCAAAATTGAAACTGCATCAGACGATTCACACTGTGACAAGAGGTTTAATCAGTTAACACATCTGAAAACACAAAAGAGGATTCACACTGGAGAGAAACTATACAGATCTAATCAGTGTCTACAGAGTTTCGCTCATTCGGCGCAG
The DNA here is from genome assembly GCF_052040795.2 of Danio rerio. Taxonomy (NCBI): domain Eukaryota; kingdom Metazoa; phylum Chordata; class Actinopteri; order Cypriniformes; family Danionidae; genus Danio; species Danio rerio. The sequence goes on along the minus strand of NC_141024.2, from coordinate 49,661,599 downwards.
CTTAAGAAACACATGGACAAAAAGTTGCACACATGACATGAATGCAGCAAAACATTTTCTCATGTGCACAGGATGTTTCATGTCTGAATAATGTTTGAAAAGGCTGAGTGATGGTATACTATTTTCCAACACTCCTACACTGCAGTAGGTGGGGTTGTAAATGTGTTGAAAGTAGTGATGAGAAGTTCAGATCATTTTACTGACTCGGATCTTTGAGTCTCGTTCATCAAGATGAACAAATCTTTTTTCGAGTCATTTCGTTCATTTGGTTCAATTTGCCAAAATTGTATTAAAATGTTACGAACTGCTTCCAAACACATCTACAACTAGCCCAGAAGGTTGATCACACAACAAATAAGTCATAAATAGATTATAAGAAGAAAATAATAATTCAGTGTTTACCTGCTCTTTTGTCTATGGGTATTGTTGTCTCCTTGCTCAGCTCACCTCTTAATGTCTTCAAATGTCAGTGGTGCGTTCACGTTACAATGACAGTCACATATAATCTTAACCAATGTAAACAGTCTGAGCCGATAGGAGCCATGATAATTAGTTCACCTTTCGAGTCTTCTGGTTCTTGAGTCGTTCGTTCATCACGTGACAGAATAACTCAAACCCGAGGACTCGAGAGTTGAATAGATCAATTCTTTTTTTTTTTTTTTTTTTTTGGCTCTAAACTCATATGATTGGCCCTAATGAACGAATGATTCAAACCCGAGGACTCGAGAGGTTAACAGATCAATTCTTTTTCTGGCTCTAAATGCATATGATTGGCATATAAATGCATATGTTAGGCTGTAGTCTTTCATGTGGTGAACGAACGACTCAATAGAGGACTCGAAAAATGAACTAATCTTGTCTCGCACTACACATCGTGCACATGAGCGAATTAATGAATCTTTTAGTTCATCCGAGTCATTCATTCATTTTGTCACATAACATGAAAGAAAGCACAAGAGATGAGTTATTTAATAAATCAAATAGTCTTTGTGAATAGTTTTCTAACATATGATGCTGCCAGCATTAGACACTTAAACACTGTTTAATTGTTGTTTATTGTTTTATTATTATTATTATTATTTTACCAGAAAAGCTTTTATAACAAATCAGATTACTTTATAAATCACGACAATAAAATAAGCAAAAGAAAAACAAAATAGTGCACATCAAGCTAGACTTTTTAATAAATAAAAACAAACAAGCTTAATATTAAATAACACGTTTGTGCCATAAAATCTTTATATCAAATATGGCAACTCTTCCCAGTAGATGTTTTTATGAAACAGCAATTTAAGTGAAAGATATTATAAATAAAAAACAAAAGCCACAGGGCCTAATGAGCTTAACAACTTGACTTGTGAATAGAACGGTGCATTTAAAAAAATAAATAAAATTAAATAAGCTTTAAAACAACACTGTGTGGCTTTACTTGTTGGACTTGGCTTAAGGTTTGTTAGCTTTTAAAAACACAAGCTCTGAACCTTTGGTAGGCTGAGTCTGTTTCTTCTTTTGTCATTAGTTGTTGTCGCAGGATAAAAGATGCTAAATGAGTAAATGCAAATGCAAACTATCTTTATACAAATATTAGACCAACACATAAAGTCTGCATAGTCTGCAAAAACATTATTAAACAAAAATGGGGTATAAATGAACAAATTACAAATCACTTGTAGTTGTAGAATTTAATTAATTTATCGCCTAGCTTAGGGTTTGTTTTCTGATAGCAAGCCAGCAAATAGACAAATATTTATATATATACTAGATATAAACCACATATCCAGTAGAAAAAAGTAACAATAACTTAGTGACAATAGGACAGAACTTTTTTTATTTCTTAAAAAATGCTTTTTAGGTACACATTGTTTGATGATTTTATGAAAAGTTTAAAATATGATCATATGATGCAACAAAAATTCAGTTTTACATAAATATTATTGACTGAGGTTCTCGTTGCAGTGTACAGTGGAACTACAGTTTAAGATCAGATATGCACATAATATTGTAAGGATGGCTATATCTCTCCATAATATTAAAATCTGCAAACTGTTATGGAACTCCACACGAGACAAGACCGTGAGAATAGTAAGGCACTAAAACAATAAACTTTCCAATGTGAGAAGAAGATCAGCTAGAAAACCAGTTGTTCAGGTTGTCTCGATCATGCATCCTGAGCCCCCCTCTTTGCCCTGGACTTTACCTTCTCCACCAGAGCAGCTCACTCACATTTCACACCGAATGTTTAAGTTTTTAATATGGTGTATCTTGTGGCTTTATATTTATGTTTGGTGTGATTTTAAATGTCTCTATGTGATTGGTAAAGTGGTCTTAATTTCACTGTAATATTTTACAATCTCCTTTATATCAGTTAATTTGGGTTTTGACTTTGAAAAGATCTTTGCCAGATGCTCCACTCCAGGCAAAATGGTCTTCGCATCAACTCATGACCAGGCAAGAGTCTCGGTGAAGCTTTTATTGTCTTGAATTTATGATGATTTGAGTATTTAGGCAAAGGGTGCAGAATTGCAGGTTGTGAATCTCTGAGCTCTGCATCAGGACTTGTATGCTGCAATGTGTTTCTACATGTTCAGGTATTCCTCTTTAATTCTTCAATGTATCTTTGAGTAATTGATGTTGTACAATCTTGATTGGCTTTTTTTGTTTAATTATGTGAACTGCAATGGAAAATCTTTTCCTGACAAATAAATGTAAAATTCTTGTTTAACTCTAATATCTTCCGAAATCATTTAAATCTAGTAGATTGTTTAGGCTGACGTTTCCGCAGCCTACAACCAGGATTAGTCATCTATTTAGGCACAATGGATGGAGCATGGGCACAGCATTAGAGACCTGTTGATTTCTGACAATCACTGATGATATAATCCAGGGGTATGATATCATCTAGGGGCTAAATCAAACTTTCTTTAAGTATGTGCAAGCATGGGGCGGCCTATTATAACTTAAAGGAAATTAGCATATCTGCTAAGAATCGGAACTGGCGAAGATATGTCCGTGAGCAGATGAAACTGGCCAGCATACTGACTCTAAGCGACTTTGAGTAAACGACGAAACATTAATGGAATATAAGGATTTATTAGGTTAATAAATCTAAATTAGACCTAATCACAACCTATAAGGTAATCAGCTTTAATTAGATGAATCTAAATCTAAAACTATTATAAATTGGAGTCAGATTAAAATTCAGAGCTAGAAACAAATTAAAATAAATTATAACGAATAAAAATATTTCTTTTCACATGTGCTAAAAGGTTTACATGCATTTGACCTTCACCCATGCTGTTAGCTCCGTCATGGGACTAATAGATGGACCTTCACATGTGTGTGTATTTATATAGTTTATAACCATAACAGTTCTACAGTTTCTTCTATTTCACTTGTTGATTTCTATTTTATTTAAATAGTGTATTTATTTTGTTAAAGAGTCCATATTATGGGTTTTTGAAAATACCCTTCCATGTAGTGTGTAACAGCTCTAAGTGAAGTGAAATATCCAGCTAAGGCTTAAATCTGTAAGTGTACAGTGTTTAAAACTGTTGATTCATCTATAAAAGAGTCGACTCATAGTGCTTCAAATGAGTCGTCTTGATAACGAGTCATTAGATGTTTCATGATGTTGTATCTACGAAACACAAGTAGTTGCGTGCGCAAACCCGGGAGATTTGAAACCTGCGGCCTTACCCACTAACACAGAAAAAAAGCCACACACACACACGCGCGCCAGTGGAATGTGATGTCACACTGTGCAGATGGATATTATTGAGTCTCCACCCAAAGATGAAACCTCAGCATTAGCCCAGCCTTGAGCAGTTTGAGTGCTTCTGGAAACTACATACTTTAAACTGGGTGTATATTACATGCTTAATATTCAATTTTTAGACTGTGTGTGTGTGTGTGTGTGTAGGCCTATTATTATTTAAAATAAAATTTTAAAATAAAATTGATTATATTATGTACAAAATATTATTCTTTATAATTATATCCAGTTCCCCTAAAACTTTGCTTAAATACCATATACATTTATTAAATAAATAAAACCAAAAAGTAAATAACTGGTCTGACAAGTTTTCAGGACATATCAAATTTCAGCACAACACTAACTAATTAGTCTCACTCACACACACACACACACTTGTACACACTCTCACTAACACACTCACTCTTGTACATGCTCTCTCACACACACCTACATTCTATCTCAATTCAATTCAGAAATACTTTTTAGCATGACTGTAAATGATACAATGTTGCCAACACAAACACATAGACATCTCACAGACACATGTACATGCTCTCACTCACAAAGATAAGCCCTCCCTCTCACACACACACTTCTACATGCTTTCTCATAAACATGTACTGGCTCTCTCTCTCTTACACACACTACTACATGCTGTCTTTCACTCACACACACACACACACAAACAAATGTGCATTTGATACTTATATAATTTTATGTGCTCAATAGGCTTACGATAGGTGGTTGCATTGTAATTATTTGGTCATGAAGGTATTAATTGTTTTAAATAGTTTTTCAGCTAATAATGTTTGTGATGTCATACATGCTACAAAAGGCTTTTGAAGCTGACAAGACGTGGAGCAACCATGACCAGAGCGTTCCAGAGAGAAGGTGTCTCTCAAAATGCAGTGGCCCAGCTCGCTGCATTTGCAGAGCTGTACTTTGCTAACAGGGAGCAATTTAACAGAATCAGCTTCACACCAGGAAAATGAACAGAGTTCGCTCAAAAGTGTAGAGAGCTCATTTTTGGAGATTTTTGCATAAAGGTTGTATCAATGAAAAGGAAGGGTTCTTTTTATATGTTTCTTTGTTCAATAATGCTCCGGTTTACTGTTGGTAAAATGTAGAAGCAAAAACCTACAGCGCAATAAGCTTAGCTTATAATGCAAAAAAAAAAAAATATTGAAATCAGATGCAAAAACCTTTAAATTCCGACTAAATTCATTAATTTTCTTTTCAGCTTAGTCCCTTTATTAGTCTGGAATTGCTACAATGGAATAACCCAAGAGCTTATCCAGCACCATCCATGTTTTACACAACAGATGCCCTTCCAGCTGCAATGGGAAACATCCAAACACACACACACACACACATATATATATATTTGAGCCTACTCAATTTACCTTTACCACATGTCTTTGGATTTGTGGAGGAAACCAGAGCACCCGGAGGACACCCACACAAACACAGGGAGAACATGCAAACTCCACACAGAAATGCCACCTGACCTAGCTGAGGCTCGAGCCAACGACTTTCTTACTGTGAGGCGAACGTTCTACCCTCAGCGCCACCACATTGCCGGCAATTTAATTGTTATTCTAAAATTAGTTTTTTTTTTTCAGCCTACTGTTTGAAAGAAAATGAAAAAATATTTGCCACAAAAATAGTTAAATTGCAGAGCTGAGACTTAAAATATATATACATTTTAGGAAAAAATGTGTATGGTGGCTGCATGGTGGTGCAGTGGGTAGCATGTTCGCCTTACAGCAAGAAGGTCACTAGTTCGAGCCTAAGCTGGGTCAGTTGGTGTTTCTGTGTGGAGTTTGCATGTTCTCCCCATGTTCGTGTGGGTTTCCTCTGGGTGCTCTGGTTTCCCTGACAAATCAAAAAACATGTGATCAAGACGGCAGAAGGGCCACAGCACTTTAGAGTCATGCACACCAATCAGGTAAAAACCTGTCGACTATGCATGAGCTCAGAAAATGTGATGAAGGAACGCCCAGAATTTAGGTGCTTCAAATGTGACGAAAGGGGACATTTCGCAAGGACCTGTACAGCTGTGTCGGGCCCGGATTGTAAATTGGCCCTAATACCTGCAGGGAGCTTGTCACGCCGAGTTGGCTTTGTCCGCTCGATTGACCAACGCGTACGCCTTGTTTTATCCTTGCAGGCCTAACTTCGCTGGTGAAAGCACTTGTGGGGTTTCTGTAGTGTAGTGGTCATCACGTTCGCCTAACAAGCGAAAGGTCCTTGGTTCGAAACCGAGCAGAAACAGTGCTCTTCTTTTGGCGAGAAAATAATAGCATCCACTGCCGCACCAGCAATGATCTTTGACAGGCACCCAATCAAAAAGGGTTATCAGCTCGATCTGCTTGAAGGTTTCCGTAGTGGTTATCACGTTTGCCTCACACGCGAAAGGTCCCCAGTTCGAAACTGGGCGGAAACAACCTCTGGCTTTTATGACAATTGTCAAATCAGGCTTCTGTTGAGTACTGACGTTCACTGAAAACATTTTTTCTGCAGAGCGGTGTGAGGCTAGAAGTTTGAATTCAGCTCAGTGTTTACCGCCCCTCGCGGTGTCGCAAACTTGCGTAGAATCTGATTTCTTTTAGCTTTGTGTTGTGCATGAGCAGGTGGCCAGTGCGTTTGCTGGCCCTTCACGGTGCAGACCGTTCAAGACAGCTCTATAAAAAAAGACTATAAATACTTGAAGCAGCACTGGCCTATTGGTTTCTGTAGTGTAGTGTTTATCATGTTTGCATTACACGCTAAAGGTCTCCTGTTCGAAACTGGGCGGAAGCATACAATTAGCGGACACTTTTGTCCAAAGCGACATACAATAGTGGAGGTATTCAACAAGACGAGGCAATGCATACGAAAAAGGGCTATTTATTCCAAGTAATTTGTTTGTGCTCAGAGAATTTAGTGCTGGAGTAGGAGTTTCGTTTTCTTTAGAGAGAGGGATATTCACCGGGGTTCGGGTGTACTCTGAAGAGATGGGTGTTAGCTGTCGTTTGAAGGACACCGGTGTATCCGTAATCCGAGTGGGAATGGGAAGGTGATTCCACCAGCGTAGAACATTGAATGAAAACATTGTGGAAAGTGACTTTCCGTCTCTCTGCGCTGGCACCACAAGACAGTGCTCTGACCCTAACCGGAGGCTCCTGTGGTTATCACGATGGCTTTACAAGCGGAGGGTCTCCTGTTAGCAACTGGGCGGAAACATTTAGATTTGCTTTTACGCACATTCTCAATTGGCTCTCTGCTCACTGGATGATCCACGATACAAGGGCATGGATCTGTCAAATGTCATGACTTGACGTTGTACGAGGATTTGACGAAAAAAATGCCCTGCAAACCTTAAAAAGCAACACCATCCCAGGACAATTCTTTTGATCCCCTTTCAGTGCACTTGCATTAAAGCCCGCGTGATGCGGCACTTTGTCAGTGTTACTGTATCATTCGGACATGGGGGCAGAGAGTTAAAAAATTCAGTCTGAGCGCACTGCCGCAGGCTCGGTTTGTCACAAGTGGGATTCGAACCCACGCCTCCAGGGGAGACTGCGACCTGAACGCAGCACCTTAGACCGCTCGGCCATCCTGACATGCAAGCTTGGCAGGAGCTGTCTCCTCGGAGCCACACCGCAGTACCGTGACATGGAATCTGGTGCTTCACAGCTTGCCCAGCTCCGGCTGTCCAGCTCATTGGCGCTGCTGGCAGCTAATCTGTGCTCGCCTCCTGGGGCTGCGCCTAGTTTCAATAGCCAACACTTGACAGCTGTCATTGCTTACGGCCACACCACCCTGAGGGGGCTATAGAGCAAACAGGAAGTGAGTTGGCAGCAGTAAGGAGAGAAAGGCTCTCCCCATTTTGTTTGTCTACCTTTTTGTTTATTGACCTTCAGTGTTTTTGTTTGTTTGTTTTCTTTTTGTCTTTAAAAACCACCTAACAGCAGCATTTTGCTGACTGAAGGGTGGTTATGTAGTGTGTTTTATTTTTAATCATGGACAGATTCCCCGGCAACGACATGGAAATGGAGGGACTTGCAAGAAAGGATAAAGAAAATGGGCTGGATAATAGACGGAGAGGGAAAGAAAATGGACTTGACAACAGACAAAGAGATAAATAAAATGAAGAGCCCGGCGAACGAAGAGATGAGAAAGGTAAGGATAAGTAAGAGGTACAAAGAAGAGTATGCACAAAGAAAGCAACAGTAACTGTAGAAGTAGAAAATGTAAAAGATGCAAGAAGATTTGATATAACCAAAGCAGTCACGGAGCTGATTGGAGAAGGAAGAATGCTGGCGGTGAGACCCAAACAAACAAAGGGAGTATGAAGTAACAATGGAGACTGAAGATGACACCGAAATTTTAATAGACAATGGATTGACAATTAAAGGAGTGAAATCTGAAGTACGGAGTTTACAAAACAGAGACTATGTTGTTTCGTTCAAGCATCTGCCTGTTTACCTAGCAAATGAAGAAATTTTAAGCAAGCTAGAGAGATGGGGAGTTTTCCCCATATCTAAAATTAAAAGAAGATTGTATCCTGGCACAAACATAGAAGATGGAACAAGGTTTGTAAAAAACAGATTTCCGGAAGAGATGGTCTCCTTACCATACAGTACCAAAATCGAGACGGCGGAAGCGCCACAGCACTTTAGAGTCATGCACACCAATCAGGTAAAAACCTGTCGACTATGCATGAGCTCAGAAAATGTGATGAAGGAACGCCCAGAATTCAGGTGCTTCAAATGTGACGAAAGGGGACATTTCGCAAGGACCTGTACAGCTGTGTCGGGCCCGGATTGTAAATTGGCCCTAATACCTGCAGGGAGCTTGTCACGCCGAGTTGGCTTTGTCCGCTCGATTGACCAACGCGTACGTCTTGTTTTATCCTTGCAGGCCTAACTTCGCTGGTGAAAGCACTTGTGGGGTTTCTGTAGTGTATTGGTCATCACGTTCGCCTAACACGCGAAAGGTCCTCGGTTCGAAACCGAGCAGAAACAGTGCTCTTCTTTTGGCGAGAAAATAATAGCATCCACTGCCGCAACAGCAATGATCGTCGACAGGCACCCAATCAAATAGGGTTATCAGCTCGATCTGCCTGAAGGTTTCTGTAGTGTAGTGGTTATCACGTTCGCCTCACACGCGAAAGGTCCCCAGTTCGAAACTGGGCGGAAACAACCTCTGGCTTTTATGACAATTGTCAAATCAGGCTTCTGTTGAGTACTGACGTTCACTGAAAACATTCTTTCTGCAGAGCGGTGTGAGGCTAGAAGTTTGAATTCAGCTCAGTGTTTACCGCCCCTCGCGGTGTCGCAAACTTGCGTAGAATCTGATTTCTTTTAGCTTTGTGTTGTGCATGAGCAGGTGGCCAGTGCGTTTGCTGGCCCTTCACGGTGCAGACCGTACAAGACAGCTCTATAAAAAAAGACTATAAATACTTGAAGCAGCACTGGCCTATTGGTTTCCGTAGTGTAGTGTTTATCATGTTTGCATTACACGCTAAAGGTCTCCTGTTCGAAACTGGGCGGAAGCATACAATTAGCGGACACTTTTGTCCAAAGCGACATACAATAGTGGAGGTATTCAACAAGACGAGGCAATGCATACGAAAAAGGGCTATTTATTCCAAGTAATTTGTTTGTGCTCAGAGAATTTAGTGCTGGAGTAGGAATTTCGTTTTCTTTAGAGAGAGGGATATTCACCGGGGTTCGGGTGTACTCTGAAGAGATGGGTGTTCGCTGTCGCTTGAAGGACACCGGTGTATCCGTAATCCGAGTGGGAATGGGAAGGTGATTCCACCAGCGTAGAACATTGAATGAAAACATTGTGGAAAGTGACTTTCCGTCTCTCTGCGCTGGCACCACAAGACAGTGCTCTCACCCTAACCGGAGGCTCCTGTGGTTATCACGATGGCTTTACAAGCGGAGGGTCTCCTGTTAGCAACTGGGCGGAAACATTCAGATTTGCTTTTACGCACATTCTCAATTGGCTCTCTGCTCACTGGATGATCCACGATACAAGGGCATGGATCTGTCAAATGTCATGACTTGACGTTGTACGAGGATTTGACGAAAAAAATGCCCTGCAAACCTTAAAAAGCAACCCCATCCCAGGACAATTCTTTTGATCCCCTTTCAGTGCACTTGCATTAAAGCCCGCGTGATGTGGCACTTTGTCAGTGTTACTGTATCGTTCGGACATGGGGGCAGAGAGTTAAAGAATTCAGCCTGAGCGCACTGCCGCAGGCTCAGTTTGTCAGAAGTGGGATTCGAACCCACGCCTCCAGGGGAGACTGCGACCTGAACGCAGCGCCTTAGACCGCTCGGCCATCCTGACATGCAAGCTTGGCAGGAGCTGTCTCCTGGGAGCCACACCGCAGTACCGTGACATGGAATCTGGTGCTTCACAGCTTGCCCAGCTCCGGCTGTCCAGCTCATTGGCGCTGCAGGCAGCTAATCTGTGCTCGCCTCCTGGGACTGCGCCTAGTTTCAATAGCCAACACTTGACAGCTGTCATTGCTTACGGCCACACCACCCTGAGGGGGCTATAGAGCAAACAGGAAGTGAGTTGGCAGCAGTAAGGAGAGAAAGGCTCTCCCCATTTTGTTTGTCTACCTTTTTGTTTATTGACCTTGAGTGTTTTTGTTTGTTTGTTTTCTTTTTGTCTTTAAAAACCACCTAACAGCAGCATTTTGCTGACTGAAGGGTGGTTATGTAGTGTGTTTTATTTTTAATCATGGACAGATTCCCCGGCAACGACATGGAAATGGAGGGACTTGCAAGAAAGGATAAAGAAAATGGGCTGGATAATAGACGGAGAGGGAAAGAAAATGGACTTGACAACAGACAAAGAGATAAATAAAATGAAGAGCCCGGCCAACGAAGAGGTGAGAAAGGTAAGGATAAGCAAGAGGTACAAAGAAGAGTATGCACAAAGGAAGCAACAGTAAATGTAGAAGTAGAAAATGTAAAAGATGCAAGAAGATTTGATATAACCAAAGCAGTCACGGAGCTGATTGGAGAAGGAAGAATGCTGGCGGTGAGACCCAAACAAACAAAGGGAGTATGAAGTAACAATGGAGACTGAAGATGACACCGAAATTTTAATAGACAATGGATTGACAATTAAAGGAGTGAAATCTAAAGTACGGAGGTTACAAAACAGAGACTATGTTGTTTCGTTCAAGCATCTGCCTGTTTACCTAGCAAATGAAGAAATTTTAAGCAAGCTAGAGAGATGGGGAGTTTTCCCCATATCTAAAATTAAAAGAAGATTGTATCCTGGCACAAACATAGAAGATGGAACAAGGTTTGTAAAAAACAGATTTCCGGAAGAGATGGTCTCCTTACCATACAGTACCAAAATCGAGACGGCGGAAGCGCCACAGCACTTTAGAGTCATGCACACCAATCAGGTAAAAACCTGTCGACTATGCATGAGCTCAGAAAATGTGATGAAGGAACGCCCAGAATTTAGGTGCTTCAAATGTGACGAAAGGGGACATTTCGCAAGGACCTGTACAGCTGTGTCGGGCCCGGATTGTAAATTGGCCCTAATACCTGCAGGGAGCTTGTCACGCCGAGTTGGCTTTGTCCGCTCGATTGATCAACGCGTACGCCTTGTTTTTTTTTTTTTGGGTTTCTGTAGTGTAGTGGTCATCACGTTCGCCTAACACGCGAAAGGTCCTCGGTTCGAAACCGAGCAGAAACAGTGCTGTTCTTTTGGCGAGAAAATAATAGCATCCACTGCCGCACCAGCAATGATCGTCGACAGGCACCCAATCAAAAAGGGTTATCAGCTCGATCTGCCTGAAGGTTACTGTAGTGTAGTGGTTATCACGTTCGCCTCACACGCAAAAGGTCCCCAGTTCGAAACTGGGCGGAAACAACCTCTGGCTTTTATGACAATTGTCAAATCAGGCTTCTGTTGAGTACTGACGTTCACTGAAAACATTCTTTCTGCAGAGCGGTGTGAGGCTAGAAGTTTGAATTCAGCTCAGTGTTTACCGCCCCTCGCGGTGTCGCAAACTTGCGTAGAATCTGATTTCTTTTAGCTTTGTGTTGTGCATGAGCAGGTGGCCAGTGCGTTTGCTGGCCCTTCACGGTGCAGACTGTACAAGACAGCTCTATAAAAAAAGACTATAAATACTTGAAGCAGCACTGGCCTATTGGTTTCCGTAGTGTAGTGTTTATCATGTTTGCATTACACGCTAAAGGTCTCCTGTTCGAAACTGGGCGGAAGCATACAATTAGCGGACACTTTTGTCCAAAGCGACATACAATAGTGGAGGTATTCAACAAGACGAGGCAATGCATACGAAAAAGGGCTATTTATTCCAAGTAATTTGTTTGTGCTCAGAGAATTTAGTGCTGGAGTAGGAGTTTCGTTTTCTTTAGAGAGAGGGATATTCACCGGGGTTCGGGTGTACTCTGAAGAGATGGGTGTTCGCTGTCGCTTGAAGGACACCGGTGTATCCGTAATCCGAGTGGGAATGGGAAGGTGATTCCACCAGCGTAGAACATTGAATGAAAACATTGTGGAAAGTGACTTTCCGTCTCTCTGCGCTGGCACCACAAGACAGTGCTCTCACCCTAACCGGAGGCTCCTGTGGTTATCACGATGGCTTTACAAGCGGAGGGTCTCCTGTTAGCAACTGGGCGGAAACATTCAGATTTGCTTTTACGCACATTCTCAATTGGCTCTCTGCTCACTGGATGATCCACGATACAAGGGCATGGATCTGTCAAATGTCATGACTTGACGTTGTACGAGGATTTGACGAAAAAAATGCCCTGCAAACCTTAAAAAGCAACCCCATCCCAGGACAATTCTTTTGATCCCCTTTCAGTGCACTTGCATTAAAGCCCGCGTGATGTGGCACTTTGTCAGTGTTACTGTATCGTTCGGACATGGGGGCAGAGAGTTAAAGAATTCAGCCTGAGCGCACTGCTGCAGGCTCGGTTTGTCAGAAGTGGGATTCGAACCCACGCCTCCAGGGGAGACTGCGACCTGAACGCAGCGCCTTAGACTGCTCGGCCATCCTGACATGCAAGCTTGGCAGGAGCTGTCTCCTGGGAGCCACACCGCAGTACCGTGACATGGAATCTGGTGCTTCACAGCTTGCCCAGCTCCGGCTGTCCAGCTCATTGGCGCTGCAGGCAGCTAATCTGTGCTCGCCTCCTGGGACTGCGCCTAGTTTCAATAGCCAACACTTGACAGCTGTCATTGCTTACGGCCACACCACCCTGAGGGGGCTATAGAGCAAACAGGAAGTGAGTTGGCAGCAGTAAGGAGAGAAAGGCTCTCCCCATTTTGTTTGTCTACCTTTTTGTTTATTGACCTTGAGTGTTTTTGTTTGTTTGTTTTCTTTTTGTCTTTAAAAACCACCTAACAGCAGCATTTTGCTGACTGAAGGGTGGTTATGTAGTGTGTTTTATTTTTAATCATGGACAGATTCCCCGGCAACGACATGGAAATGGAGGGACTTGCAAGAAAGGATAAAGAAAATGGGCTGGATAATAGACGGAGAGGGAAAGAAAATGGACTTGACAACAGACAAAGAGATAAATAAAATGAAGAGCCCGGCCAACGAAGAGGTGAGAAAGGTAAGGATAAGCAAGAGGTACAAAGAAGAGTATGCACAAAGGAAGCAACAGTAACTGTAGAAGTAGAAAATGTAAAAGATGCAAGAAGATTTGATATAACCAAAGCAGTCACGGAGCTGATTGGAGAAGGAAGAATGCTGGCGGTGAGACCCAAACAAACAAAGGGAGTATGAAGTAACAATGGAGACTGAAGATGACACCGAAATTTTAATAGACAATGGATTGACAATTAAAGGAGTGAAATCTGAAGTACGGAGGTTACAAAACAGAGACTATGTTGTTTCGTTCAAGCATCTGCCTGTTTACCTAGCAAATGAAGAAATTTTAAGCAAGCTAGAGAGATGGGGAGTTTACCCCATATCTAAAATTAAAAGAAGATTGTATCCTGGCACAAACATAGAAGATGGAACAAGGTTTGTAAAAAACAGATTTCCGGAAGAGATGGTCTCCTTACCATACAGTACCAAAATCGAGACGGCGGAAGCGCCACAGCACTTTAGAGTCATGCACACCAATCAGGTAAAAACCTGTCGACTATGCAGAAGCTCAGAAAATGTGATGAAGGAACGCCCAGAATTCAGGTGCTTCAAATGTGACGAAAGGGGACATTTCGCAAGGACCTGTACAGCTGTGTCGGGCCCGGATTGTAAATTGGCCCTAATACCTGCAGGGAGCTTGTCACGCTGAGTTGGCTTTGTCCGCTCGATTGACCAACGCGTACGCCTTGTTTTATCCTTGTTTTATGGCTCTCTGCTCACTGGATGACCCATGATACTAGGGCGTGGATCTGTCAAATGTCATGACTTGACGTTGTACGAGGATTTGACGAAAAAATTCCCTGCAAACCCCAAACGACAGACGTCTGCAAAAGATTGCAGTTCTTGAAACAAAGTTACCTCTGATCCGAGCAGAAGCGTTCGCTTACTCAATGGCAGAAAAAATGATGACCTTTCACACGTTCTACATTCGTTCTGTCAGTAACAGCGGCCGGCCGGCAAATAAAATTCTGACATTCCACAGGGCACACTCGCTTGGCGGACAAAAGCCACCGGGGGCTCTCTTTGCGTGTTCCTTCACCTGGTCAAACCGCTTAGAGGGGGGACCTTTCGAGTAGTTTTCGGCGTCAGAACAGACTCTTCTAGCGACGGGTGGGCAGGCTTTCCACAGGCGCGCGCGGCTCTACTGAAGCAAAAGAGGCTTGGCAAAGGACGAGGAAGAGAGGGAAGCGCCGCTCCAGCCGGGTCCGACGCTACTGCCTAAACTCTGTCTTGAACCACTGTACTCAGGGGAGAGCGCGAACGCAGTTCCCCACTACCAGAAATTATAACGTCGAGATTCCAACATTTGGGGAATTCGCAGGGGTCAGCGTGGCCGGAGTGCAATGGCCAAGCCTCGCCCTAGGTGAACCACCTTCTTGATCATGGTATCTCCCCTGCCAGGTAGGTATGAGTTGCCGGCTGGCGCAAATGGCAGCCGCCGTTTTCTATCGGCCGTACTCCAGGGCGGTGATGCCCAGCAACCGAGCATGGGGAATGGGCCAGCAACCCCTGTCCCCTGACGGCGCTGTACTTGCAGCAGACGTGCCTGTGCCTGCAAACCACTCGCTAGTAACTGTGGCAACGCATGAAGAGTTTGAGCTTCCTCCAGATGCTTGCTTTGTGTTTTGTCATCAGTTGGGGCTGCCAACACATGGATTCCACTGGACGCACTCGATCTGGGGATAACAGACCCTCTATGGGGGGAGGGGAGGGGATCCTCCTGTTCTTTCTTTCTTTTCCTCCATCTGTTTTCTTTCTCTACAGATGTCGTTTTTCTCTGCTTAGTTTCTGATTTGGTCTATTTGGACATGTCGACCTCCTGCTTTGCTGCGGTTCGGACCGCCTTTGCCTAGAGCTCCGTGCTTTGCACTCTTGCCTTGTATATTTTGTGTCCTGTTTTCTTACGTCAGCCTATCAGCACAGTGCTCAAACGACATAGCTTGAAGAACACGACGGGATCTACAAACGTTCCGCAAAAGAACTTCACTGACGAAAGCGGAAGCGCTAACGAAACAACCTCTCGCTGCAAGCACCTTACATTCCTGGGACGGGAAACCACCGACGGCTGGCTGCGAAATTGCCTCTGGTTCAGATTGGTTTAGAACCGTCCCTCTGCCTAAAACGCCACAGACGTCTGCAAAAGATTGCAGTTCTTGAAACAAAGTTACCTCTGATCCGAGCAGAAGCGTTCGCTTACTTAATGGCAGATAAAATGATGACCTTTCACACGGTCTGCATTCGTTCCATCAGTAACAGCGGGAGGCCGGCAAATAAAATCCTGACATTCCACAGGGCACACTCGCTTGGCGGACAAAAGCCACCGGGGGCTCTCTTTGCGTGTTCCTTCACCTGGTCAAACCGCTTTGAGGGGGGACCTTTCGAGTAGTTTTCGGCGTCAGAACAGACTCTTCCAGCGACGGGTTGGCAGGCCTTCCACAGGCGCGCGCAGCTCTACTGGAGCAAAAGAGGCTTGGCAAAGGACGAGGAAGAGAGGGAAGCGCCGCTCCAGCCGGGCCCGACGCTACCGCCTGAACTCTGTCTTGAACCACTGTGCTCAGGGGAGAGCGCGAACGCAGTCCCCCACTACCAGAAATTATGCAGTCGAGATTCCCACATTTGGGGAGTTCGCAGACATCTGCCCAGGGAATGTGCAATGGTAACTGTAGACTGTAGACTCTCGTCCAACGAGAAGCCGCGATTGTCTACAGTTTGCTTAGACCCTGGGCTAATCGGAGGGATGCATTGTCTAAAGTTTAAAATCAGGGCCAATCAGCGCTGAGGATTTTCCAAAGTTTCTCTTGCTCTAAATGCTCAATTTATCGGGTCAGAAAGTTCATCTGCTGTCGAGATTAATTCGTATGTTAAAGTGATTTTGTGTGGAAAGTTATTTTTATACTGTTATATTGATGCACAGTATGTTTTGTTCACGACATGTTTGAAATATCTCACTTTTTGAGCAGTATTCGTGAGGCTGCGCCTTCAGAAAGTACACCTGTTGTTGAGATTTCGTGTGGTAAGTTATTTTTATACTGTTATATTGATGCACAATATGTTCTGGTTACATCACGTTCGAAGTTTTTCACTCTTTGTGCAGCATTTTGTCTTTGTTCGTGAGGCTGCGCTGTCAGCAAGTACACCTGTCATAGTGATTTAGAGCGGTAGGTTATTTTTATCCTGTTCTGATAAACAGTATGTTTTGCTCACATCACATTTAAAATATTTCACTGTGTGTGCATTATTTTGTCTGTGTGCCTGACGCTGCGCTGTCAGACGTTCATCCATTACAGAGATTTTGTGCAGTAAGTTATTTTTATTGTTACATTAATGCTAAGGTCACATCATGTTTGAAATATCTCATTCTTTGTGCAGTGTTTGGTCTGTGCTGGTGACGCTGTGTCGTCAGAAAGTTCACCTGTCCTAGAGATTTCGTGTTGTAGGTTATTTTTATACTGTGATATTACTTATATGTATATATGGCTGCACAAAACCTGAAAAAGTTTAGCTTATGTATTATTTTCAACGCTCGTGTCGGTTTGATAGCTCCATTCACATAGTAAACAGTTGTTTCATTAAAATATAGCAACCATCATGCTAATAAATAAATATCCCTTCATATACAGCAATATATGTGACCATGACAATTATTATCATTATTTGTTACTATGAGAAGTAAAGAACATTTTAAGATCTTAGCTGGGACAAAACATATGATCCAAAATTTGAGCAAATGAGCAAAATTTGAGCATATGAGCAAAATTTACTCAGCAGCAGAGTAAAGTTAATGAGCCGATGATGAGTTTAATTAAGTGATGATTGAGGACTGATGATGAACACCTGCTGTTAATATGCAGAAACAGAAGAGAAGCAGCAGCAGCTACGCTCATTGCTTACCTGATTGACTTTATTTCTGTCAGATGTTCAAAAAATCCATATGAGACTGTGGCGAGGGGGCGTGGCCGAGAGCCGTGGGAACGGAGTAAGGCCACCGCGTAAGTGGATACACCTGCGGTGCGCACCTGCCTCGGATCCCACGGAAGGAGCTCTGGACCATAAAAGGAGGAACTATGGCAGAGGAAGCCGAGAGAGGACCGGGCCCGGACATATTTTACTTTTGCTTTCAGTTTGACGGCAGTCTTCGTGAGGAGCTGCCGTCCGTCCGTTTTGGTTTAGACACGGAGACTGCCGTCCCTGTTATTAATGAATATTTTAAAACTGCGTTGGTTCTCCGCCTCCTTCTTTCTGGCGGCCAAAGGGCCATGAACTTTATTACAGTGGTGCCGAAGCCCGGGAGAAGGAGGGACGCGTTGTCCAGATGCCCTTGCCGCTGAGAGAGGGGCGAGTGTTTGGGAGTTAACCAGATTGGGGGAGAAACCTGTTCTTCTGCCCAGAGTGCCGGGGCGGCCTGAGGCTGGCGAGGAAAGGATCTGCCTGCTGCCGTCTCCCAGCATGGGGAGGAGCAGGAGACGCAGGGCTCACCACCGAAGGGGAAAGTGCTGAAGGGAGCCATCCCACAGAACCCGGGGGAGTTGCCGCGATCCACCATGATGCCAGAGCCTGCATCCATCCACGGAAGCGGAGCAGGAGACCAGAGATGCCGCCAGCCAGCCAGGAGAACCGCCGCCGGACGCCAGAAGACAGACGGGTGGATAGATTCCTCCACAGGGCTCTCAGCACGTCATCGCATCTCTCAGCTGGTGGAGGACCGAGTGGCAGCGTGTCTGGAGAACCGAACCCCAATTTTTTTTTTCATTTTCCTCTCTCCCCTTTCCTGGTGTACTCTGTCTTTCCGTTTTTTTCATCTCCTGTTCTCTCGGCCCATCTCATATAGGTCTCGCAGGGGCTGTGGCGCCAACCCCCCCATTGTCTCCGTGAGGAGCTGCCGTCCCTGTTATTAATAAATAATTTTAAACTACGTCGGTTCTCCGCCTCCTTCTTCCAGGCGGCCAAAGGGCCGTGAACTTTATTACAGAGACTTATAGTGAAGTCCAGTGTTGTAATGAGAAACTAAATCATTTGGTGATGAAAGGTTAGTAATTTCAGGAAGAGAGTTAATACTAGCAAAAAAAGGATTTTAAATTAATATGTTTTATGTTACGGAAGGAAATAGTACGGAGAGATTTGGTGGAAGAAAGAGAGAGTGCAAAATTAAATCAGAGGAGAAAATTATCCGTTATAGGGAGTTCCTCAGCAGAGAGGTCAATGGGTGAAACACCAGAGCAGCAGATGAGGTTGAGGGTGTGTCCTTTAGAGTGTGTGGGAACATTGACATGCTGTTGAAGTCCAAAGCTCTCAAGACAGGATATAAAATCACTTGTAAGGGAGTTATTAAAATTATCCACATGAATATTAAAATCTCCTAAAACCATAATATTAGGTGAGAGGGTGGTAATATGTGTTAAAAAGCAGCAAAGTCATTTAGAAATTCATTATTTAGTTTGGGTGGACGATAAATTATGGAAACATTTGTAGGTGTGGATCCAGAAAGTTTTGAAATCATAGATTCGAATGAAGGAATAATGTGAAAATGTTTTTAAAGGAAAATGAGAAAGATTTTCAAGAATGTGTTCTCAAAAATTTCTACATTTGTTTCAGAAACAAAGTGCATAAAAGACCAGTTTCAGAACAATTTTGGAAAAAAATATTTGTGGAAATAGACAAAGAGGGAATCTGGAAGAATTTAAAATGGAAATATTTAGACGCAAAAATTGAAACGTTGGATTATTTCATCAGACATAATGTTATTTTCACTGAAACAAAACTGGCACAAATTGGAAGCAGTGAGAATGCATTATGCAAAATATGTGGACTGGAAAATGAAGGTATTATGCATTTGTTTTTAAAATGTGTTGAATTTAATAAATTTATGGCAAAGTTAAAAGAAAGTATTAAACAAATGATGAAAAGTAAAACTGATTGAGGAGGAGACAGAATGGTATAAAATATTTTTATTTGGTTTTAATTAGGGATGCACCGATATGGATTTTTTGGCTGATACCGATAACCGATAATTCTTCAGACTTGGAGGCCGATAGCCGATATGTATAGGCCGATAATAATAAATATTTTAAATTGTTATATTTTTATACAGCAAACTTCATAAAAGATTGAACTGCTCTTATGAACTGAATAGTCTATACTTGAAGCAAAAAAGATATGATTTCGAAATTGCAAGGTGTCAACATCGGATCGATAACGATAATCTTAAAAATAGCATTTATCGGACAATAACGATATGGGCGCCGATATATCGTGCATCCCTAGTTTTAATGGAAGTAAAACAAGAATTGCCTATTTGTTTCTATCAGTTGCAAGAACTGTAATTTGAGAAAGGAGAAACATTGTTAAAAATAAACATGCTAAAATGGAGTTATGGACAATGTATAAAAGAAACTGGAAAACTATATTAAAACTGTGGAACAATATTTTAGAATGGAAGAAAAAGAGACTGAATTTTACAAAACGTTTATGTTGAATACTCCTTATATTACGTACTCACTAGATGGTTTGAAAATAGATTTGCCAGAATGATTATGCTTGTTGTTTTCCTGTTTTGAAACCAACATAATGTCATAAGGAATGTTTGTAAATGATATTTTTATATGCTTCTGAACTGATGTTTTGAAAAAAAAAAACATATACTTGGATCGATACAGAGAAGATTAGCATGGCCCCTGCGAAAGGATGACACGCAAATCCGTGAAGCGCTCCATATTGCTGTTTTAGTGCGTGGGTAAAAGTACAGAAATGCAAAAAGACAAAAGGCTTTTCACGATTCCAAATGGTGCATGAGGATGGGTTTAGCAAATCGTGGGAGGTGCTGCTGGGTCAACTGGAAAGTCTACATGCATGGTGAAAACGAATGTGGGATGCTTTGATCGTTTGCTTTGTTGTGCAACCAATGCACTTCCAAAGCCCTTGCTTTACTGGGACTTTGCCATAGGCTATCCTGACACTCTAATTTCCCCCTGTCCATAAACTTGGTGACCTACTGCATCAATCAGTGTGCCTAGCATTGACAGGGCCAAAGCTCTGTAGTGCACGGCATACAAGTGGGAACATGGCTCTCCAGGTCCCACCACCTTGGAGGAACATTGCTGGGACTCGAGGCGTACATATGCCCTGAGCCTGACTGCTGATCTGTGCTCGCTACGGTGGCACATATACTAAAATTGGATCGATACAGAGAAGATTAGCATGGCCCCTGCGAAAGGATGACACGCAAATCCGTGAATTGCTCCATATTGCTTTTTTTGTGTGTGGGTAAAAGTACAGAAATGAAAAAAGACAAAAGGCTTTTCACGTTTCCAAATGGTGCATGACGATGGGTTTAGCAAATCGTGGGAGGTGCTGCTGGGTCAACTAGAAAGTCTACATGCATGGTGAAAACGAATGTGGGATGCTTTGATCATTTGTTTTGTTGTGCTAATGCACTTCCAAAGCCCTTGCTTTAGTGGGATTGCCATAGGCTATCGTGACGCTCTAATTTCCCCCCGTCCATAAACTTGGTGACCTACTGCATCAATCAGTGTGCCTAGCACTGACAGGGCCAAAGCTCTGTAGTGCACGGCATACAAGTGGGAACATGGCTCTCCGGTTCCCACCACCCTGGAGGAACATTGCTGGGACTCGAGGCGTAAATATGCCCTGAGCCTGACCACTGGTCTATGCTCGCTACGGTGGCACATATACTAAAATTGTATTGATACAGAGAAAATTAGCATGGCCCCTGCGAAAGGATGACACGCAAATCCGTGAAGTGCTCCATATTGCTGTTTTAGTGCGTGGGTAAAAGTACAGAAATGCAAAAAGACAAAAGGCTTTTCACGATTCCAAATGGTGCATGAGGATGAGTTTAGCAAATCGTGGGAGGTGCTGCTGGGTCAACTGGAAAGTCTACATGCATGGTGAAAACGAATGTGGGATGCTCTGATCGTTTGTTTTGTTGTGCTAATGCACTTCCAAAGCCCTTGCTTTAGTGGGACTTTGCCATAGGCTATCCTGACACTCTAATTTCCCCCTGTCCATAAACTTGGTGACCTACTGCATCAATCAGTGTGCCTAGCACTGACAGGGCCAAAGCTCTGTAGTGCACGGTATATAAGTGGGAACATGGCTCTTCGGGTCCCACCACCTTGAAGGAACATTGCTGGGACTCGAGGCGTACATATGCCCTGAGCCTGACCACTGGTCTGTGCTCGCTACGGTGGCACATATACTAAAATTGGATCGATACAGAGAAGACTAGCATGACCCCTGCGAAAGGATGACACGCTAATCCGTGAATTGCTCCATATTGCTTTTTTTGTGTGTGGGTAAAAGTACAGAAATGAAAAAAGACAAAAGGCTTTTCACGTTTCCAAATGGTGCATGACGATGGGTTTAGCAAATCGTGGGAGGTGCTTCTGGGTCAACTGGAAAGTCTACATGCATGGTGAAAACGAATGTGGGATGCTTTGATCATTTGTTTTGTTGTGCTAATGCACTTCCAAAGCCCTTGCTTTAGTGGGATTGCCATAGGCTATCGTGATACTCTAATTTCCCCCCCGTCCATAAACTTGGTGACCTACTGCATCAATCAGTGTGCCTAGCACTGACAGGGCCAAAGCTCTGTAGTGCACGGCATACAAGTGGGAACATGGCTCTTCGGGTCCCACCACCTTGGAGGAACATTGCTGGGACTCGAGGCGTACATATGCCCTGAGCCTGACCGCTGGTCTGTGCTTGCTACGGTGGCACATATACTAAAATTGGATCGATACAGAGAAGATTAGCATGGCCCCTGCGAAAGGATGACACGCAAATCCGTGAAGCGCTCCATATTGCTGTTTTAGTGCGTGGGTAAAAGTACAGAAATGAAAAAAGACAAAAGGCTTTTCACGATTCCAAATGGTGCATGAGGATGGGTTTAGCAAATCGTGGGAGGTGCTGCTGGGTCAACTGGAAAGTCTACATGCATGGTGAAAACGAATGTGGGATGCTTTGATCGTTTGCTTTGTTGTGCAACCAATGCACTTCCAAAGCCCTTGCTTTACTGGGACTTTGCCATAGGCTATCCTGACACTCTAATTTCCCCCTGTCCATAAACTTGGTGACCTACTGCATCAATCAGTGTGCCTAGCACTGACAGGGCCAAAGCTCTGTAGTGCACGGCATACAAGTGGGAACATGGCTCTCCAGGTCCCACCACCTTGGAGGAACATTGCTGGGACTCGAGGCGTACATATGCCCTGAGCCTGTCCACTCGTCCGTGCTCGCTACGGTGGCACATATACTAAAATTGGATCGATACAGAGAAGATTAGCATGGCCCCTGCGAAAGGATGACACGCAAATCTGTGAAGCGCTCCATATTGCTGTTTTAGTGCGTGGGTAAAAGTACAGAAATGAAAAAAGACAAAAGGCTTTTCACGATTCCAAATGGTGCATGAGGATGGGTTTAGCAAATCGTGGGAGGTGCTGCTGGGTCAACTGGAAAGTCTACATGCATGGTGAAAACGAATGTGGGATGCTTTGATCATTTGTTTTGTTGTGCAACCAATGCACTTCCAAAGCCCTTGCTTTACTGGGACTTTGCCATAGGCTATCCTGACACTCTAATTTCCCCCTGTCCATAAACTTGGTGACCTACTGCATCAATCAGTGTGCCTAGCACTGACAGAGCCAAAGCTCTGTAGTGCACGGCATACAAGTGGGAACATGGCTCTCCAGGTCCCACCACCTTGGAGGAACATTGCTGGGACTCGAGGCGTACATATGCCCTGAGCCTGACTGCTGATCTGTGCTCGCTACGGTGGCACATATACTAAAATTGGATCAATACAGAGAAGATTAGCATGGCCCCTGCGAAAGGATGACACGCAAATCCGTGAAGCGCTCCATATTGCTGTTTTAGTGCGTGGGTAAAAGTACAGAAATGCAAAAAGACAAAAGGCTTTTCACGATTCCAAATGGTGCATGAGGATGGGTTTAGCAAATCGTGGGAGGTGCTGCTGGGTCAACTGGAAAGTCTACATGCATGGTGAAAACGAATGTGGGATGCTTTGATCGTTTGTTTTGTTGTGCTAATGCACTTCCAAAGCCCTTGCTTTAGTGGGACTTTGCCATAGGCTATCCTGACACTCTAATTTCCCCCTGTCCATAAACTTGGTGACCTACTGCATCAATCAGTGTGCCTAGCACTGACAGGGCCAAAGCTCTGTAGTGCACGGCATACAAGTGGGAACATGGCTCTTCGGGTCCCACCACCTTGAAGGAACATTGCTGGGACTCGAGGCGTACATATGCCCTGAGCCTGACCGCTGGTCTGTGCTTGCTACGGTGGCACAACTAAAATTGGATCGATACAGAGAAGATTAGCATGGCCCCTGCGAAAGGATGACACGCAAATCCGTGAAGCGCTCCATATTGCTGTTTTAGTGCGTGGGTAAAAGTACAGAAATGAAAAAAGACAAAAGGCTTTTCACGATTCCAAATGGTGCATGAGGATGGGTTTAGCAAATCGTGGGAGGTGCTGCTGGGTCAACTGGAAATTCTACATGCATGGTGAAAACGAATGTGGGATGCTTTGATCGTTTGCTTTGTTGTGCAACCAATGCACTTCCAAAGCCCTTGCTTTACTGGGACTTTGCCATAGGCTATCCTGACACTCTAATTTCCCCCTGTCCATAAACTTGGTGACCTACTGCATCAATCAGTGTGCCTAGCACTGACAGGGCCAAAGCTCTGTAGTGCACGGCATACAAGTGGGAACATGGCTCTCCAGGTCCCACCACCTTAGAGGAACATTGCTGGGACTCGAGGCGTACATATGCCCTGAGCCTGACTGCTGATCTGTGCTCGCTACGGTGGCACATATACTAAAATTGGATCGATACAGAGAAGATTAGCATGGCCCCTGCGAAAGGATGACACGCAAATCCGTGAATCGCCCCATATTGCTTTTTTTGTGTGTGGGTAAAAGTACAGAAATGAAAAAAGACAAAAGGCTTTTCACGTTTCCAAATGGTGCATGACGATGGGTTTAGCAAATCGTGGGAGGTGCTGCTGGGTCAACTGGAAAGTCTACATGCATGGTGAAAACGAATGTGGGATGCTTTGATCATTTGTTTTGTTGTGCTAATGCACTTCCAAAGCCCTTGCTTTAGTGGGATTGCCATAGGCTATCGTGATACTCTAATTTCCCCCCCGTCCATAAACTTGGTGACCTACTGCATCAATCAGTGTGCCTAGCACTGACAGGGCCAAAGCTCTGTAGTGCACGGCATACAAGTGGGAACATGGCTCTCCGGTTCCCACCACCCTGGAGGAACATTGCTGGGACTCGAGGCGTAAATATGCCCTGAGCCTGACCACTGGTCTGTGCTTGCTACGGTGGCACATATACTAAAATTGGATTGATACAGAGAAGATTAGCATGGCCCCTGCGAAAGGATGACACGCAAATCCGTGAAGTGCTCCATGATGCTGTTTTAGTGCGTGGGTAAAAGTACAGAAATGCAAAAAGACAAAAGACTTTTCACGATTCCAAATGGTGCATGAGGATGAGTTTAGCAAATCGTGGGAGGTGCTGCTGGGTCAACTGGAAAGTCTACATGCATGGTGAAAACGAATGTGGGATGCTTTGATCGTTTGCTTTGTTGTGCAACCAATGCACTTCCAAAGCCCTTGCTTTACTGGGACTTTGCCATAGGCTATCCTGACACTCTAATTTCCCCCTGTCCATAAACTTGGTGACCTACTGCATCAATCAGTGTGCCTAGCACTGACAGGGCCAAAGCTCTGTAGTGCACGGCATACAAGTGGGAACATGACTCTCCAGGTCCCACCACCTTGGAGGAACATTGCTGGGACTCGAGGCGTACATATGCCCTGAGCCTGTCCACTCGTCCGTGCTCGCTACGGTGGCACATATACTAAAATTGGATCGATACAGAGAAGATTAGCATGGCCCCTGCGAAAGGATGACACGCAAATCCGTGAAGCGCTCCATATTGCTGTTTTAGTGCGTGGGTAAAAGTACAGAAATGCAAAAAGACAAAAGGCTTTTCACGATTCCAAATGGTGCATGAGGATGGGTTTAGCAAATCGTGGGAGGTGCTGCTGGGTCAACTGGAAAGTCTACATGCATGGTGAAAACGAATGTGGGATGCTTTGATCGTTTGCTTTGTTGTGCAACCAATGCACTTCCAAAGCCCTTGCTTTACTGGGACTTTGCCATAGGCTATCCTGACACTCTAATTTCCCCCTGTCCATAAACTTGGTGACCTACTGCATCAATCAGTGTGCCTAGCACTGACAGGGCCAAAGCTCTGTAGTGCACGGCATACAAGTGGGAACATGGCTCTCCAGGTCCCACCACCTTGGAGGAACATTGCTGGGACTCGAGGCGTACATATGCCCTGAGCCTGTCCACTCGTCCGTGCTCGCTACGGTGGCACATATACTAAAATTGGATCGATACAGAGAAGATTAGCATGGCCCCTGCGAAAGGATGACACGCAAATCCGTGAAGCGCTCCATATTGCTGTTTTAGTGCGTGGGTAAAAGTACAGAAATGCAAAAAGACAAAAGGCTTTTCACGATTCCAAATGGTGCATGAGGATGGGTTTAGCAAATCGTGGGAGGTGCTGCTGGGTCAACTGGAAAGTCTACATGCATGGTGAAAACGAATGTGGGATGCTTTGATCGTTTGCTTTGTTGTGCAACCAATGCACTTCCAAAGCCCTTGCTTTACTGGGACTTTGCCATAGGCTATCCTGACACTCTAATTTCCCCCTGTCCATAAACTTGGTGACCTACTGCATCAATCAGTGTGCCTAGCACTGACAGGGCCAAAGCTCTGTAGTGCACGGCATACAAGTGGGAACATGGCTCTCCAGGTCCCACCACCTTGGAGGAACATTGCTGGGACTCGAGGCGTACATATGCCCTGAGCCTGTCCACTCGTCCGTGCTCGCTACGGTGGCACATATACTAAAATTGGATCGATACAGAGAAGATTAGCATGGCCCCTGCGAAAGGATGACACGCAAATCCGTGAAGCGCTCCATATTGCTGTTTTAGTGCGTGGGTAAAAGTACAGAAATGCAAAAAGACAAAAGGCTTTTCACGATTCCAAATGGTGCATGAGGATGGGTTTAGCAAATCGTGGGAGGTGCTGCTGGGTCAACTGGAAAGTCTACATGCATGGTGAAAACGAATGTGGGATGCTTTGATCATTTGTTTTGTTGTGCAACCAATGCACTTCCAAAGCCCTTGCTTTACTGGGACTTTGCCATAGGCTATCCTGACACTCTAATTTCCCCCTGTCCATAAACTTGGTGACCTACTGCATCAATCAGTGTGCCTAGCACTGACAGGGCCAAAGCTCTGTAGTGCACGGCATACAAGTGGGAACATGGCTCTCCAGGTCCCACCACCTTGGAGGAACATTGCTGGGACTCAAGGCGTACATATGCCCTGAGCCTGACTGCTGATCTGTGCATGCTACGGTGGCACATATACTAAAATTGGATCGATACAGAGAAGATTAGCATGGCCCCTGCGAAAGGATGACACGCAAATCCGTGAAGCGCTCCATATTGCTTTTTTAGTGCGTGGGTAAAAGTACAGAAATGAAAAAAGACAAAAGGCTTTTCATGTTTCCAAATGGTGCATGACGATGGGTTTAGCAAATCGTGGGAGGTGCTGCTGGGTCAACTGGAAAGTCTACATGCATGGTGACAACGAATGTGGGATGCTTTGATCATATGTTTTGTTGTGCTAATGCACTTCCAAAGCCCTTGCTTTAGTGGGATTGCCATAGGCTATCCTGACACTCTAATTTCCCCCCGTCCATAAACTTGGTGACCTACTGCATCAATCAGTGTGCCTAGCACTGACAGGGCCAAAGCTCTGTAGTGCACGGCATACAAGTGGGAACATGGCTCTCCAGGTCCCACCACCTTGGAGGAACATTGCTGGGACTCGAGGCGTACATATGCCCTGAGCCTGTCCACTCGTCCGTGCTCGCTACGGTGGCACATATACTAAAATTGGATCGATACAGAGAAGATTAGCATGGCCCCTGCGAAAAGGAACCTGATGGATCTTCTCTGTCCCCACCCTGTGGCCCCCAGCAGTCCTCTCGACGTCACATGGCCTTAGACTGCAAGGTAGTGACCCCTGAACCCCACTGGGGTCACCTGAGACCTCGACAGGTGCTCATGCTTGCTGAAATTAATGAAATTACCCAATATGGTAAAAAAATCAAAGGCGGGAACTGGCATAATTAGCCATGTGCTTTCTGGGGTATGACAGGTGCATATTAATTAGCCATGTGCTGTAGACTGCTCTCATTGTATATCATATATTACATAATTTGAAAAAGAAAATCCATTTTAAATGAATTGAGTAACATAATAAGTATTATTTTTAATAAATGTATTACATTATATTCAAATATAATTGTATGTTTATTTGCAACATAACTAAATATAGCTTTATTTGAATTGCATGTGAGTTAGATAAAATGTTTTTATAATTAGGACTTATATTTCACACCTTTTAAGAAATATAATATTTTTTAATAGTTCAATAATAAACATACTGAAATATTGACTTTTAAATGTTTTAGAATTTTGTCAATTATATTGACCGTAATGTTCAGGTAACTTATTTATTAATATTAAATAACACATAATAAAATATTTAAACAACTGATTAAACTATATATAGTACCTAAAATATTAGGTTGTAGGATATAAGAAATATTATATTAAAATACTTTCAAATTTAAATTTCAGGCATTGATATTTAAATAGGTTTTTCATTTTTTTAAAGTTTAATAAATTATTTAAAAATTCAATTAAATATATTTTAAAATATTTCATTTACATCAATGTTTTCAGTTATATTTACATATACACATATTATTTTTTACTGCATTTACATTGAACATTTACTTAAATTTAATTTACAATATAATTTTATACCATTTTTATTTTAACGGTTAGCTAAACTAGAGTTTATAACTTGTTTATGAATAATAAACAGAACCCTAATATTACCATCCTTTAAATTACACAATGATAACATTAAAGCAACCACATGAATATGTACGCAGTGTATTTGTGCAAGTTTTATTTTATCCTTTAACACTTGTTTGCAATAAATGAATAGAAAAAATGATGAATGTAAAGTGTAATATAAATATTGTGTAAAGTTATTCGAGTCAAAACAGATAACCCACTCTTGGGACACTGTAGCTACTGAACAAATCTTTAAAAAAAAAGCTGAAATGTACACAGAGATTAGAAATAAAATAGAAAAATGTTTATTTACACAAAATATATAACCATTTATACTTTTAACATATTAGGGCAGTACAATATAGCGTAAAATTATTTTATTATCACAACAGTTTATGCAATATTTAAAAAAAAAAAAAAAATCACAAACATATGATAAATTATTATTTTATAAACTACCTTCCCAGTAGTTGCTGCTCGGCTATTTGCTAGAGCAGCTCAAAGCATAACCCAGAGCTGTAAATAAACACTAATAGCAGAAGTTAAGAAGAAAAAAGAAAATGACAACAGCCAATCAGAGTCTGAATATCTTGCTTATTTGTTTTAAAGACTAAATGTTTGCACCTTTACAGTGTTTTTAGACTTAGACTTAATTTTTAGAATTAGTTATTTGCATCTGAACAATATCTTTTAACTATTTAATATTATTAAGTAAATGATTTAATAACACAGATAAAATAATGCATTTTTGAATGGAATTGTTATTTTAGAAATAATAGCAATTTCTATGCTGTCATAAATGTTATTTTAGAAATAATAGCAGTTTCTATGCTATCATAAAGCCCTACAACTTGTACATGTATATTTATATTTGTTTTATACAAAACAAACATTTATCTTGCTTAGTTGTTTTAAAGACTAAATGTTTGCACCTTGACAGTGTTATTAGACTTATAATTTTTAGAATTAGAGCTAATTGCATCTGAACAATATCTTTTAACCATTTAATATTATTAAGTAAATGATTTAATAACACAGAAAAAATGCATTTTTCTAGGGAAATGTTATTTTAGAAATAATCGCGTTTTTCTATGCTATCATAAAGCCCTAAAACATATACATCTATATATCTATTTTTTTGTCAAACAAAATAAACATTTACAACAAAGCTTGTCGTCTTTATAGTCTGTTTTGTCTCCTTTTTTAACTTCCTCTTTCCACTGCACCGCTTTATAAATCGCGCTTCCTGGAGGTCCCGCCCAGCGGCCAATCGGAGCGCACGTTCAGTGGAACTTTCTCAAAAGAGCCAACGGCACGCTACATGACATGACCAAATTCGGAAGCACGCTTTGTGGAACTTTGCGTCGACCAATCCCGAGCCAGACGTCGGGCCAATCAGGAAGAAGGGAAAGTGGAACTGTGGAACGGGAAGGGAACCGAAGATTCTCCCGCAAGAGGCGCAAGGATGACACGCAAATCCGTGAAGCGCTCCATATTGCTGTTTTAGTGCGTGGGTAAAAGTACAGAAATGCAAAAAGACAAAAGGCTTTTCACGATTCCAAATGGTGCATGAGGATGGGTTTAGCAAATCGTGGGAGGTGCTGCTGGGTCAACTGGAAAGTCTACATGCATGGTGAAAACGAATGTGGGATGCTTTGATCATTTGTTTTGTTGTGCAACCAATGCACTTCCAAAGCCCTTGCTTTACTGGGACTTTGCCATAGGCTATCCTGACACTCTAATTTCCCCCTGTCCATAAACTTGGTGACCTACTGCATCAATCAGTGTGCCTAGCACTGACAGGGCCAAAGCTCTGTAGTGCACGGCATACAAGTGGGAACATGGCTCTCCAGGTCCCACCACCTTGGAGGAACATTGCTGGGACTCAAGGCGTACATATGCCCTGAGCCTGACTGCTGATCTGTGCTCGCTACGGTGGCACATATACTAAAATTGGATCGATACAGAGAAGATTAGCATGGCCCCTGCGAAAGGATGACACGCAAATCCGTGAAGCGCTCCATATTGCTTTTTTAGTGCGTGGGTAAAAGTACAGAAATGAAAAAAGACAAAAGGCTTTTCACGTTTCCAAATGGTGCATGAGGATGGGTTTAGCAAATCGTGGGAGGTGCTGCTGGGTCAACTGGAAAGTCTACATGCATGGTGACAACGAATGTGGGATGCTTTGATCATATGTTTTGTTGTGCTAATGCACTTCCAAAGCCCTTGCTTTAGTGGGATTGCCATAGGCTATCCTGACACTCTAAATTCCCCCCGTCCATAAACTTGGTGACCTACTGCATCAATCAGTGTGCCTAGCACTGACAGGGCCAAAGCTCTGTAGTGCACGGCATACAAGTGGGAACATGGCTCTCCAGGTCCCACCACCTTGGAGGAACATTGCTGGGACTCGAGGCGTACATATGCCCTGAGCCTGTCCACTCGTCCGTGCTCGCTACGGTGGCACATATACTAAAATTGGATCGATACAGAGAAGATTAGCATGGCCCCTGCGAAAGGATGACACGCAAATCCGTGAAGCGCTCCATATTGCTGTTTTAGTGCGTGGGTAAAAGTACAGAAATGCAAAAAGACAAAAGGCTTTTCACGATTCCAAATGGTGCATGAGGATGGGTTTAGCAAATCGTGGGAGGTGCTGCTGGGTCAACTGGAAAGTCTACATGCATGGTGAAAACGAATGTGGGATGCTTTGATCGTTTGTTTTGTTGTGCTAATGCACTTCCAAAGCCCTTGCTTTAGTGGGACTTTGCCATAGGCTATCCTGACACTCTAATTTCCCCCTGTCCATAAACTTGGTGACCTACTGCATCAATCAGTGTGCCTAGCACTGACAGGGCCAAAGCTCTGTAGTGCACGGCATACAAGTGGGAACATGGCTCTTCGGGTCCCACCACCTTGAAGGAACATTGCTGGGACTCGAGGCGTACATATGCCCTGAGCCTGACCGCTGGTCTGTGCTTGCTACGGTGGCACATATACTAAAATTGGATCGATACAGAGAAGATTAGCATGGCCCCTGCGAAAGGATGACACGCAAATCCGTGAAGCGCTCCATATTGCTGTTTTAGTGCGTGGGTAAAAGTACAGAAATGCAAAAAGACAAAAGGCTTTTCACGATTCCAAATGGTGCATGAGGATGGGTTTAGCAAATCGTGGGAGGTGCTGCTCGGTCAACTGGAAAGTCTACATGCATGGTGAAAACGAATGTGGTATGCTTTGATCATTTGTTTTGTTGTGCAACCAATGCACTTCCAAAGCCCTTGCTTTACTGGGACTTTGCCATAGGCTATCCTGACACTCTAATTTCCCCCTGTCCATAAACTTGGTGACCTACTGCATCAATCAGTGTGCCTAGCACTGACAGGGCCAAAGCTCTGTAGTGCACGGCATACAAGTGGGAACATGGCTCTCCAGGTCCCACCACCTTGGAGGAACATTGCTGGGACTCGAGGCGTACATATGCCCTGAGCCTGACTGCTGATCTGTGCTCGCTACGGTGGCACATATACTAAAATTGGATCGATACAGAGAAGATTAGCATGGCCCCTGCGAAAGGATGACACGCAAATCCGTGAAGCGCTCCATATTGCTGTTTTAGTGCGTGGGTAAAAGTACAGAAATGCAAAAAGACAAAAGGCTTTTCACGATTCCAAATGGTGCATGAGGATGGGTTTAGCAAATCGTGGGAGGTGCTGCTGGGTCAACTGGAAAGTCTACATGCATGGTGAAAACGAATGTGGGATGCTTTGATCGTTTGCTTTGTTGTGCAACCAATGCACTTCCAAAGCCCTTGCTTTACTGAGACTTTGCCATAGGCTATCCTGACACTCTAATTTCCCCCTGTCCATAAACTTGGTGACCTACTGCATCAATCAGTGTGCCTAGCACTGACAGGGCCAAAGCTCTGTAGTGCACGGCATACAAGTGGGAACATGGCTCTCCAGGTCCCACCACCTTGGAGGAACATTGCTGGGACTCGAGGCGTACATATGCCCTGAGCCTGTCCACTCGTCCGTGCTCGCTACGGTGGCACATATACTAAAATTGGATCGATACAGAGAAGATTAGCATGGCCCCTGCGAAAGGATGACACGCAAATCCGTGAAGCGCTCCATATTGCTGTTTTAGTGCGTGGGTAAAAGTACAGAAATGCAAAAAGACAAAAGGCTTTTCACGATTCCAAATGGTGCATGAGGATGGGTTTAGCAAATCGTGGGAGGTGTTGCTGGGTCAACTGGAAAGTGTACATGCATGGTGAAAACGAATGTGGGATGCTTTGATCATTTGTTTTGTTGTGCAACCAATGCACTTCCAAAGCCCTTGCTTTACTGGGACTTTGCCATAGGCTATCCTGACACTCTAATTTCCCCCTGTCCATAAACTTGGTGACCTACTGCATCAATCA
Source organism: Danio rerio (assembly GCF_052040795.2). Taxonomy (NCBI): domain Eukaryota; kingdom Metazoa; phylum Chordata; class Actinopteri; order Cypriniformes; family Danionidae; genus Danio; species Danio rerio. Next base: position 49,628,760 of record NC_141024.2, on the reverse strand, counting down.
GTGTGCCTAGCACTGACAGGGCCAAAGCTCTGTAGTGCACGGCATACAAGTGGGAACATGGCTCTCCAGGTCCCACCACCTTGGAGGAACATTGCTGGGACTCGAGGCGTACATATGCCCTGAGCCTGACTGCTGATCTGTGCTCGCTACGGTGGCACATATACTAAAATTGGATCGATACAGAGAAGATTAGCATGGCCCCTGCGAAAGGATGACACGCAAATCTGTGAAGCGCTCCATATTGCTTTTTTAGTGCGTGGGTAAAAGTACAGAAATGAAAAAAGACAAAAGGCTTTTCACGATTCCAAATGGTGCATGAGGATGGGTTTAGCAAATCGTGGGAGGTGCTGCTGGGTCAACTGGAAAGTCTACATGCATGGTGAAAACGAATGTGGGATGCTTTGATCGTTTGTTTTGTTGTGCTAATGCACTTCCAAAGCCCTTGCTTTAGTGGGACTTTGCCATAGGCTATCCTGACACTCTAATTTCCCCCTGTCCATAAACTTGGTGACCTACTGCATCAATCTGTGTGCCTAGCACTGACAGGGCCAAAGCTCTGTAGTGCACGGCATACAAGTGGGAACATGGCTCTTCGGGTCCCACCACCTTGGAGGAACATTGCTGGGACTCGAGGCGTACATATGCCCTGAGCCTGACCACTGGTCTGTGCTTGCTACGGTGGCACATATACTAAAATTGGATCGATACAGAGAAGATTAGCATGGCCCCTGCGAAAGGATGACACGCAAATCCGTGAAGCGCTCCATATTGCTGTTTTAGTGCGTGGGTAAAAGTACAGAAATGAAAAAAGACAAAAGGCTTTTCACGATTCCAAATGGTGCATGAGGATGGGTTTAGCAAATCGTGGGAGGTGCTGCTGGGTCAACTGGAAAGTCTACATGCATGGTGAAAACGAATGTGGGATGCTTTGATCATTTGTTTTGTTGTGCAACCAATGCACTTTCAAAGCCCTTGCTTTACTGGGACTTTGCCATAGGCTATCCTGACACTCTAATTTCCCCCTGTCCATAAACTTGGTGACCTACTGCATCAATCAGTGTGCCTAGCACTAACAGGGCCAAAGCTCTGTAGTGCACGGCATACAAGTGGGAACATGGCTCTCCAGGTCCCACCACCTTGGAGGAACATTGCTGGGACTCGAGGCGTACATATGCCCTGAGCCTGACTGCTGATCTGTGCTTGCTACGGTGGCACATATACTAAAATTGGATCGATACAGAGAAGATTAGCATGGCCCCTGCGAAAGGATGACACGCAAATCCGTGAAGCGCTCCATATTGCTGTTTTAGTGCGTGGGTAAAAGTACAGAAATGAAAAAAGACAAAAGGCTTTTCACGATTCCAAATGGTGCATGAGGATGGGTTTAGCAAATCGTGGGAGGTGCTGCTGGGTCAACTGGAAAGTCTACATGCATGGTGAAAACGAATGTGGGATGCTTTGATCGTTTGTTTTGTTGTGCTAATGCACTTCCAAAGCCCTTGCTTTAGTGGGACTTTGCCATAGGCTATCCTGACACTCTAATTTCCCCCTGTCCATAAACTTGGTGACCTACTGCATCAATCAGTGTGCCTAGCACTGACAGGGCCAAAGCTCTGTAGTGCACGGCATACAAGTGGGAACATGGCTCTTCGGGTCCCACCACCTTGAAGGAACATTGCTGGGACTCGAGGCGTACATATGCCCTGAGCCTGACCGCTGGTCTGTGCTTGCTACGGTGGCACATATACTAAAATTGGATCGATACAGAGAAGATTAGCATGGCCCCTGCGAAAGGATGACACGCAAATCCGTGAAGCGCTCCATATTGCTGTTTTAGTGCGTGGGTAAAAGTACAGAAATGAAAAAAGACAAAAGGCTTTTCACGATTCCAAATGGTGCATGAGGATGGGTTTAGCAAATCGTGGGAGGTGCTGCTGGGTCAACTGGAAAGTCTACATGCATGGTGAAAACGAATGTGGGATGCTTTGATCATTTGTTTTGTTGTGCAACCAATGCACTTTCAAAGCCCTTGCTTTACTGGGACTTTGCCATAGGCTATCCTGACACTCTAATTTCCCCCTGTCCATAAACTTGGTGACCTACTGCATCAATCAGTGTGCCTAGCACTGACAGGGCCAAAGCTCTGTAGTGCACGGCATACAAGTGGGAACATGGCTCTCCAGGTCCCACCACCTTGGAGGAACATTGCTGGGACTCGAGGCGTACATATGCCCTGAGCCTGACTGCTGATCTGTGCTCGCTACGGTGGCACATATACTAAAATTGGATCGATACAGAGAAGATTAGCATGGCCCCTGCGAAAGGATGACACGCAAATCCGTGAAGCGCTCCATATTGCTGTTTTAGTGCGTGGGTAAAAGTACAGAAATGAAAAAAGACAAAAGGCTTTTCACGATTCCAAATGGTGCATGAGGATGGGTTTAGCAAATCGTGGGAGGTGCTGCTGGATCAACTGGAAAGTCTACATGCATGGTGAAAACGAATGTGGGATGCTTTGATCATTTGTTTTGTTGTGCAACCAATGCACTTCCAAAGCCCTTGCTTTACTGGGACTTTGCCATAGGCTATCCTGACACTCTAATTTCCCCCCGTCCATAAACTTGGTGACCTACTGCATCAATCAGTGTGCCTAGCACTGACAGGGCCAAAGCTCTGTAGTGCACGGCATACAAGTGGGAACATGGCTCTCCAGGTCCCACCACCTTGGAGGAACATTGCTGGGACTCAAGGCGTACATATGTCCTGAGCCTGACTGCTGATCTGTGCTCGCTACGGTGGCACATTTACTAAAATTGGATCGATACAGAGAAGATTAGCATGGCCCCTGCGAAAGGATGACACGCAAATCCGTGAAGCGCTCCATATTGCTTTTTTAGTGCGTGGGTAAAAGTACAGAAATGAAAAAAGACAAAAGGCTTTTCACGTTTCCAAATGGTGCATGAGGATGGGTTTAGCAAATCGTGGGAGGTGCTGCTGGGTCAACTGGAAAGTCTACATGCATGGTGACAACGAATGTGGGATGCTTTGATCATATGTTTTGTTGTGCTAATGCACTTCCAAAGCCCTTGCTTTAGTGGGATTGCCATAGGCTATCCTGACACTCTAAATTCCCCCCGTCCATAAACTTGGTGACCTACTGCATCAATCAGTGTGCCTAGCACTGACAGGGCCAAAGCTCTGTAGTGCACGGCATACAAGTGGGAACATGGCTCTCCAGGTCCCACCACCTTGGAGGAACATTGCTGGGACTCGAGGCGTACATATGCCCTGAGCCTGTCCACTCGTCCGTGCTCGCTACGGTGGCACATATACTAAAATTGGATCGATACAGAGAAGATTAGCATGGCCCCTGCGAAAGGATGACACGCAAATCCGTGAAGCGCTCCATATTGCTGTTTTAGTGCGTGGGTAAAAGTACAGAAATGCAAAAAGACAAAAGGCTTTTCACGATTCCAAATGGTGCATGAGGATGGGTTTAGCAAATCGTGGGAGGTGCTGCTGGGTCAACTGGAAAGTCTACATGCATGGTGAAAACGAATGTGGGATGCTTTGATCATTTGTTTTGTTGTGCAACCAATGCACTTTCAAAGCCCTTGCTTTACTGGGACTTTGCCATAGGCTATCCTGACACTCTAATTTCCCCCTGTCCATAAACTTGGTGACCTACTGCATCAATCAGTGTGCCTAGCACTGACAGGGCCAAAGCTCTGTAGTGCACGGCATACAAGTGGGAACATGGCTCTCCAGGTCCCACCACCTTGGAGGAACATTGCTGGGACTCGAGGCGTACATATGCCCTGAGCCTGACTGCTGATCTGTGCTCGCTACGGTGGCACATATACTAAAATTGGATCGATACAGAGAAGATTAGCATGGCCCCTGCGAAAGGATGACACGCAAATCCGTGAAGCGCTCCATATTGCTGTTTTAGTGCGTGGGTAAAAGTACAGAAATGAAAAAAGACAAAAGGCTTTTCACGATTCCAAATGGTGCATGAGGATGGGTTTAGCAAATCGTGGGAGGTGCTGCTGGGTCAACTGGAAAGTCTACATGCATGGTGAAAACGAATGTGGGATGCTTTGATCGTTTGTTTTGTTGTGCTAATGCACTTCCAAAGCCCTTGCTTTAGTGGGACTTTGCCATAGGCTATCCTGACACTCTAATTTCCCCCTGTCCATAAACTTGGTGACCTACTGCATCAATCAGTGTGCCTAGCACTGACAGGGCCAAAGCTCTGTAGTGCACGGCATACAAGTGGGAACATGGCTCTTCGGGTCCCACCTCCTTGAAGGAACATTGCTGGGACTCGAGGCGTACATATGCCCTGAGCCTGACCGCTGGTCTGTGCTTGCTACGGTGGCACATATACTAAAATTGGATCGATACAGAGAAGATTAGCATGGCCCCTGCGAAAGGATGACACGCAAATCCGTGAAGCGCTCCATATTGCTGTTTTAGTGCGTGGGTAAAAGTACAGAAATGCAAAAAGACAAAAGGCTTTTCACGATTCCAAATGGTGCATGAGGATGGGTTTAGCAAATCGTGGGAGGTGCTGCTCGGTCAACTGGAAAGTCTACATGCATGGTGAAAACGAATGTGGTATGCTTTGATCATTTGTTTTGTTGTGCAACCAATGCACTTCCAAAGCCCTTGCTTTACTGGGACTTTGCCATAGGCTATCCTGACACTCTAATTTCCCCCTGTCCATAAACTTGGTGACCTACTGCATCAATCAGTGTGCCTAGCACTGACAGGGCCAAAGCTCTGTAGTGCACAGCATACAAGTGGGAACATGGCTCTCCAGGTCCCACCACCTTGGAGGAACATTGCTGGGACTCGAGGCGTACATATGCCCTGAGCCTGACCGCTGGTCTGTGCTTGCTACGGTGGCACATATACTAAAATTGGATCGATACAGAGAAGATTAGCATGGCCCCTGCGAAAGGATGACACGCAAATCCGTGAAGCGCTCCATATTGCTGTTTTAGTGCGTGGGTAAAAGTACAGAAATGCAAAAAGACAAAAGGCTTTTCACGATTCCAAATGGTGCATGAGGATGGGTTTAGCAAATTGTGGGAGGTGCTGCTGGGTCAACTGGAAAGTCTACATGCATGGTGAAAACGAATGTTGGATGCTTTGATCGTTTGTTTTGTTGTGATAATGCACTTCCAAAGCCCTTGCTTTAGTGGGACTTTGCCATAGGCTATCCTGACACTCTAATTTCCCCCTGTCCATAAACTTGGTGACCTACTGCATCAATCAGTGTGCCTAGCACTGACAGGGCCAAAGCTCTGTAGTGCACGGCATACAAGTGGGAACATGGCTCTTCGGGTCCCACCACCTTGAAGGAACATTGCTGGGACTCGAGGCGTACATATGCCCTGAGCCTGACCGCTGGTCTGTGCTTGCTACGGTGGCACATATACTAAAATTGGATCGATACAGAGAAGATTAGCATGGCCCCTGCGAAAGGATGACACGCAAATCCGTGAAGCGCTCCATATTGCTGTTTTAGTGCGTGGGTAAAAGTACAGAAATGAAAAAAGACAAAAGGCTTTTCACGATTCCAAATGGTGCATGAGGATGGGTTTAGCAAATCGTGGGAGGTGCTGCTGGGTCAACTGGAAAGTCTACATGCATGGTGAAAACGAATGTGAGATGCTTTGATCGTTTGCTTTGTTGTGCAACCAATGCACTTCCAAAGCCCTTGCTTTACTGGGACTTTGCCATAGGCTATCCTGACACTCTAATTTCCCCCCGTCCATAAACTTGGTGACCTACTGCATCAATCAGTGTGCCTAGCACTGACAGGGCCAAAGCTCTGTAGTGCACGGCATACAAGTGGGAACATGGCTCTCCAGGTCCCACCACCTTGGAGGAACATTGCTGGGACTCGAGGCGTACATATGCCCTGAGCCTCTCTACTCATCCGTGCTCGCTACGGTGGCACATATACTAAAATTGGATCGATACAGAGAAGATTAGCATGGCCCCTGCGAAAGGATGACACGCAAATCCGTGAAGCGCTCCATATTGCTGATTTAGTGCGTGGGTAAAAGTACAGAAATGCAAAAAGACAAAAGGCTTTTCACGATTCCAAATGGTGCATGAGGATGGGTTTAGCAAATCGTGGGAGGTGCTGCTGGGTCAACTGGAAAGTCTACATGCATGGTGAAAACGAATGTGGGATGCTTTGATCATTTGTTTTGTTGTGCAACCAATGCACTTTCAAAGCCCTTGCTTTACTGGGACTTTGCCATAGGCTATCCTGACACTCTAATTTCCCCCTGTCCATAAACTTGGTGACCTACTGCATCAATCAGTGTGCCTAGCACTGACAGGGCCAAAGCTCTGTAGTGCACGGCATACAAGTGGGAACATGGCTCTCCAGGTCCCACCACCTTGGAGGAACATTGCTGGGACTCGAGGCGTACATATGCCCTGAGCCTGACTGCTGATCTGTGCTCGCTACGGTGGCACATATACTAAAATTGGATCGATACAGAGAAGATTAGCATGGCCCCTGCGAAAGGATGACACGCAAATCCGTGAAGCGCTCCATATTGCTTTTTTAGTGCGTGGGTAAAAGTACAGAAATGCAAAAAGACAAAAGGCTTTTCACGATTCCAAATGGTGCATGAGGATGGGTTTAGCAAATCGTGGGAGGTGCTGCTGGGTCAACTGGAAAGTCTACATGCATGGTGAAAACGAATGTGGGATGCTTTGATCGTTTGTTTTGTTGTGCTAATGCACTTCCAAAGCCCTTGCTTTAGTGGGACTTTGCCATAGGCTATCCTGACACTCTAATTTCCCCCTGTCCATAAACTTGGTGACCTACTGCATCAATCAGTGTGCCTAGCACTGACAGGGCCAAAGCTCTGTAGTGCACGGCATACAAGTGGGAACATGGCTCTTCGGGTCCCACCACCTTGAAGGAACATTGCTGGGACTCGAGGCGTACATATGCCCTGAGCCTGACCGCTGGTCTGTGCTTGCTACGGTGGCACATATACTAAAATTGGATCGATACAGAGAAGATTAGCATGGCCCCTGCGAAAGGATGACACGCAAATCCGTGAAGCGCTCCATATTGCTGTTTTAGTGCGTGGGTAAAAGTACAGAAATGAAAAAAGACAAAAGGCTTTTCATGATTCCAAATGGTGCATGAGGATGGGTTTAGCAAATCGTGGGAGGTGCTGCTGGGTCAACTGGAAAGTCTACATGCATGGTGAAAACGAATGTGGGATGCTTTGATCGTTTGCTTTGTTGTGCAACCAATGCACTTCCAAAGCCCTTGCTTTACTGGGACTTTGCCATAGGCTATCCTGACACTCTAATTTCCCCCTGTCCATAAACTTGGTGACCTACTGCATCAATCAGTGTGCCTAGCACTGACAGGGCCAAAGCTCTGTAGTGCACGGCATACAAGTGGGAACATGGCTCTCCAGGTCCCACCACCTTGGAGGAACATTGCTGGGACTCGAGGCGTACATATGCCCTGAGCCTGAGTGCTCACTACGGTGGCACATATACTAAAATTGGATTGATACAGAGAAGATTAGCATGGTCCCTGCGAAAGGATGACACGCAAATCCGTTAAGCGATCCATATTGCTGTTTTAGTGCGTGGGTAAAAGTACAGAAATGAAAAAAGACAAAAGGCTTTTCACGATTCCAAATGGTGCATGAGGATGGGTTTAGCAAATCGTGGGAGGTGCTGCTGGGTCAACTGGAAAGTCTACATGCATGGTGAAAACGAATGTGGGATGCTTTGATCGTTTGTTTTGTTGTGCTAATGCACTTCCAAAGCCCTTGCTTTAGTGGGACTTTGCCATAGGCTATCCTGACACTCTAATTTCCCCCTGTCCATAAACTTGGTGACCTACTGCATCAATCAGTGTGCCTAGCACTGACAGGGCCAAAGCTCTGTAGTGCACGGCATACAAGTGGGAACATGGCTCTCCGGTTCCCACCACCCTGGAGGAACATTGCTGGGACTCGAGGCGTACATATGCCCTGAGCCTGACCACTGGTCTGTGCTCGCTACGGTGGCACATATACTAAAATTGGATCGATACAGAGACGATTAGCATGGCCCCTGCGAAAGGATGACACGCAAATCCGTGAAGCACTCCATTTTGCTTTTTTAGTGAGTGGGTAAAAGTACAGAAATGAAAAAAGACAAAAGGCTTTTCACGATTCCAAATGGTGCATGAGGATGGATTTAGCAAATCGTGGGAGGTGCTGCTGGGTCAACTGGAAAGTCTACATGCATGGTGAAAACGAATGTGGGATGCTCTGATCGTTTGTTTTGTTGTGCTAATGCACTTCCAAAGCCCTTGCTTTAGTGGGACTTTGCCATAGGCTATCCTGACACTCTAATTTCCCCCCGTCCATAAACTTGGTGACCTACTGCATCAATCAGTGTGCCTAGCACTGACAGGGCCAAAGCTCTGTAAAGCACGGGATACAAGTGGGAACATGGCTCTAGGATAGAAAGGAGAAAAGACAAAAGGTTTTTTACGATTCCAAATGGTGCATGAGCAGGGTTTTAGCTGTTGGGATAGTTTACAGTTTAACCCAAAGAATGACCAGTCTGATAGATGAAGAAGAGCTAGAGTCAGAGATTCAAATAAATAAATAAATCAAGTTTACCTAAGACAGTTTGCAGTTTCATCATCAGAAGCCAGCTTCAACACTCGCAATAAGTTCCTAGGCTGCTCTGCTTACAATCACCAATCAATAACAATTATACTCTGACATAATGTCATTTCCAACTGAACACTGTGATTATCAGTTTTCATGGAACAGGCAGATAGCAGCTCATAGCTGATATCTAATAAGAGAGAAAGAGAGTTTTGAGCAATCCAGAACTGTTAATCTATGTTTACTCAATTTAAACATACATTAAACATAACATTAACTTCAATAACATAATTTTATTGTAATCTTTTACTCAAGCCCGTCCTAAAACATATAAAACAGAGTTGACATGCTTTTTCAAAGTAATGCTGTTACAGTCAACAACAGTTTTAGATCTTTCAGGGGTTAACTGCATCCATCAAAGTATTATTTCAACCCCCATTTATGTTACTTATATATTACTAAAAATATTTAAATCCAACCATAAAGCTGCTTGTTTGCACAGACTTACATGGCACATTTTTTATACAGACATGTCTCTGTTACTTTTACAGCCAAAAGTCAAAAGTCATGGTGAGAGCTAAATCAAGATAGCAGTGCACTCACACAGAATCTTATCTTCTAAGACAAAACATACGCTATTCTTTACTCCCATAATGTTACTGTCAGTTTCTGTGCTTAGTTTTTGGCTACTAGACACTCAATATTTAGATTTTAGCTTTTCATTGACAATTAATTGCCAAAGGCATTTTTTATCTTAAAATCGGTTCTAAAATCATTTTAAACCTAAGAGCTTAGCTGAGCCATTTACTGCATTCTGCTCTCATCTGTTTCTTTTTATATCAGAGTTTAACACCAAAAGCAACAAGAAATTGAGAATGAAGTCTTACTAACAGCGCTTAGCTTTTGCTTGATTAATCTGCAAACCATCCCAAGATGTGGATACTGTCCAGATCGGTCCAATCCAGTTAGGGTCATATTTTTTTCGGGATTGCTCCTGGTGCATCATTGATCAATCAACCTCGCCCTAATATTTCTAGGTTTCTTGTCTGACTTTTGTGGCCACTACTATCTAATGGATACCAATTAAGATGTTATTTAAGAATTTATTTATTTATTTAACTATTTCTTTCCCTAATAATCTGACCTACTCTATTCTTAGGATTCGGGCCCTTTTGTCTGTGAAACAGCAAGATAGCAGTGGTGGAACTAAATACAATCTCGGGTTAATTTAGTCCACTACTAAATAAAAACCAGTCCAAGTTTTATCCCCGAGAATGTCCTAAAAGCCTCTTACACACCCGTCACTGAGTACTTAACTCTGGGTGGAGGAGGTACACCCCTCAACTACTGTTATACTTATTACTATCGTTATAGGTGTACCGCAAAATGCACCAGCTGACAAGGGGATTCCACACAAAGCTACCACAAAATTTTGCCTTTCATTCACGTCTGAATGAGAACCCAACAGCTTTCCGTTACTACCCACTACTCCACAGACCATCCCTAGTCTATAATATTTTAAATCTTTCTACATTTCTTTTTGTTGATTGATCAATGGTGTCACCAGTAAACAAGTGCCACGCGTCCATCAAAACTGTAGGGATAGTTTACAGTTTAACCCAAAGAATGACCAGTCAGGTATATAAAAAAGAGCCAGAGTCAGAGATTTAAATAAATAAATCAAGTTTACAGAAGATAGTTTGCAGTTTCATCAGCTGAAACCAGCTTCAACTCTCGCAATGAGTTCCTAGGCCGCTCTGCTTACAATCACCAATCAATAACAATTATACTCTCACATAACGTCATTAACTGCGTCATACATATAGGTGTTATAGCCTGATTGGTTAAAACACAGATAGACTAGGTGAATTTCCACGTGGGGTTTGTGCGTATATTCTGAACAATATCTTAAAGGTGCAGTAGGTGATCTGCCAAAATGCTAACCGCTTAGCATATTATCTTTGGACGGCGGCGAGGGACTGTGATTTAAAGCCACACCCCCTGAAATCGCGAACGCGCGCACCGCGTCACAACAGCAGACAGACAACCCCACTAGTTCATGTCATTTGCCAGTTAGTTAGTGCCAGCGCCATGCAGGAATTACATTTATTACTTAACCACACTTACATGCTATTTCAGAGTGAATATTCAGTGTAGCGATAAACAGTATAGGAAGGCTATCATTGTTCAAAAATGACCAAAGTTAATATAAAAGCACACACGCTAATGGCGTATCTGCGTGAACAGATGCGCAGAAGTCCGAATCTACATTTGCTGACAGACAGCCTGACCTGCTTATCGGAATTATGGGAGATTATAGTCCGACTCTATTTAATTGGATGAACATTTTTTTAGGTTTATGCTTTACCCAGGATAAAAAAATACATATAAACACATTTAGATAATTTACTGTAATCATTACTATTGGACTATGAAGAGACTTTCAACCAGAACAAAAATTGTTTCTGAAGATAATCACCTGCTGCACCTTTAAGCATAAATGTCAGACATCCCTTAGACTGATTGAAGCTGACTCCAGACCTGTGAAACGGATCAACAATCAAATAGAACACACACCTAAAGTATACTCTGTTTCTTATTCAAGGCTGAGTGTACTCTCAGCCATCTTTATCAAAACTGGTTAAAAATTTGTATAATCTACATTCAGGCAGTTATAATCTTACTATACAAAGTCTATCTTGAATAAAAAGTAGAATCACTTTAAAATAATTAACCGTAAAAACAGCAAAATCACTTTAGACATTTTAGATAGTATTAACTCATAGAAATAACAATAGAGACATTTGATTCCAGTCCTCAGCCCTCAGTTCCACTTAAGGTCTCTGTGACCTCTGACCTAGTTTGGTGGCTTCTGAAAAAAGTTATAAAGAGACAGGCAAATGCACTGAACATTCTTATATTAAGCAATGTGTTAACTTATTCATTAATTAAAATCATTTCACAGTAAATACTCATTCAAATGATCATATAATTATATTTAATAAAAAAAAATCATAAGTAACAAGATGATGAAAAAAGGATAAACGTTGGTCCATGATGAGACAGATTGGAAAGCAGAAATCCGAATCCTTCAGCAGGAGAACATGTGTTTCAGGATTGGAGGCTCAGTGGTAGAATTCTCCCCTGCCAGGCGGGAAACCCAGGTCCGATTCCCGGCCAATGCAGTTGCTCGTTTGTGTTGCTACTCTTCCAGCTGCAAGTAACAGCCTTGTGGCAGCCACACAACACAAAGGCAAGAAACAACATTGGTCAGTATTGGTGGTTCAGTGGTAGAATTCTCGCCTGCCATGCAGGAGACCCGGGTCTGATTCCCGACCAATGCAATTCTTGTTTTGTGTTGCTACTGTTCCAGCTGGAAGGCTAACAGCCTTGCAGCTATCACACCCCACTAGGGCAGTAGCATAACCATATCAACATTGGTGGTTTTGGTAGAAATCTTGCCTGCCATGTGGGAGACCTGGGTTCGATTCCCTGCTAATGCAATTGCTGTTTTGTGTGGCTCCTCTTCCAGCTCTGGTTGAAGGCCTTTAAGCACTCACACAACACAAAGGCAAGGAAGAACATGGGTCAGCATTAGTGGTTCAGTGGTAGAATTCTTGCCTGCCTTGCGGGCGACCCGAGGCCGATTTCTGTCCAATGCAATTCCTCTCTTGTGTTGCTACTCTTCCAGCTCTTGGTAACAGCCTTGCAGCAATCACACCCCGTTAGGGCTGCACCATAAGCATATCAGCATTGGTGGTTCAGTGGTAGAATTCTCACCTGCCATGCCGGAGACCCGTGTCTGATTCCCAGCCAATGCAATTCCTTTTTTGTGTTGCTACTCTTCCAGCTCTGGGTAACAGCCTTGCAGCAATTACACCCCACTAGGGCTGCAGTAAAAGCTTATCAGCATTGGTGGTTCAGTGGTAGAATTCTCGCCTGCCACATGGTAGACCTAGAATCGATTCTCGGCTAATACAAGTGCGATTTTGTGTGGCTCCTTTTTCAGCACTGGTTGACTGCCTTTTAGCACTTACACAACACAAAGCCAAAAAACAACATCGGTCAGCATAGGTGGTTCAGTGGTAGAATTCTCGCCTGCGACGAGGGAGACCCGGGTCCGATTCCCGGCCAATGCAATTCCTGTTTTGTGTTGCTGCTCTTCCAGCTCTGGGTAACAGCCTTGCAGCAATCACACCCCACTAGGGCTGCAGTACAAGCATATCAGCATTGGTGGTTCAGTGGTAGAATTCTCGCCTGCCACGAGGGAGACCCGGGTCCGATTCCCGGCCAATGCAAGTGCTGTTTTTTGTTGCTACTCTTCCAGCTCTGGGTAACAGCCTTGCAGCAATCACAACCCACTAGGGCTGCAATGTAAGCATATCAGCATTGCTGGTTCAGTGGTAGAAATCTCGCCTGCCACGCGGGAGACCTTGAGTCGATTCCTGGCTAATACAAATGCATTTTTGTGTGGCTCCTTTTTCAGCTCTGGTTGACGGCCTTTTAGAACTCACACAACATAAAGGCAAAGAAACAACATGGGACAGCTTTGGTCGTTCAGTGGTAGAATTCTTGCCTGCCACGCGGGAGACCCAGGTCCGTTTCCCGGCCAATGCACCTTCTGATTTTGGTTGCTACTCTTCCAGCACTGGGTAACAGCCTTGCAGCAATCACAACCCACTAGGGCTGCAGTAAAACCATATCAGCATTGGTGGATTAGTTGTAGAATTCTCACCTGCCACGCGGTAGACCTTGAGTCGCTTCCTGGCTAATACAAATGCAGTTTTGTGTGGCTCCTTTTTCAGCTCTGGTTGACGGCCTTTTAGCACTCACACAACACAAAGGCAAGGAAGAACATGGGTCAGCATTGGTGGTTCAGTGGTAGAATTCTCGCCCGCCACGCGGGAGACCCGGGTCCGAATCCCGGCCAATGCAATTCCTGTTTTGTGTTGCTACTCTTCCATCTCTGGGTAACAGCCTTGCAGCAATCACAACCCACTAGGGCTGCAGTATAAGCATATCAGCATTGCTGATTCAGTGGTAGAAATCTCGCCTGCCACGTGGGAGACCTTGAGTCGATTCCTGGCTAATAACAATGCAGTTTTGTGTGGCTCCTTTTTCAGCTCTGGTTGACGGCCTTTTAGCACTCACACAACACAAAGGCAAGGAAGAACATGGGTCAGCATTGGTGGTTCAGTGGTGGAAACCTTGCCTGCCACGCGCGAGACCCGGGTCCAATTCCCAGCCAATGCATTTCCTGTTTTGTGTTGCTACTCTTCCAGCTCTGGGTAACACCCTTGCAGTAGTCACACCCCACTAGGGCTGTAGCATAAGCATATCAGCATTGGTGGTTCAGTGGTAGAATTCTCGCCTGCCACGCGGGAGACCTGGGTCCGATTACTGGTCAATGCAATTCTTGTTTTGTGTTGCTGCTCTTCCAGCTCTGAGTATCAGCCTTGCAGCAATCACACCCCACTAGGGCTGCAGTAAAAGCTTATCAGTATTGGTGGTTCAGTGGTAGATTTCTTGCCTGCCACACAGAAGACCCTGGTCCGATTCCCATCCATTACAATTCCTGTTTTGTGTAGCTACTCTTCCAGCTCTGGGTAACAGCCTTGCATCAATCGCACCCCACTAGGGCTGCAGAATAAGCATTTCAGCATTGGTGGTTCAGTGGTAGAATTCTCGCCTGCGAAGAGGGAGACCCGGGTCCGATTCCCAGCCAATGCAGTTCGTGTTTTGTATTACTACTCTTCCAGCTCTGGGTAACAGCCTTGCAGCAATCACACCCCACTAGGGGCGCAATAAAGCATATCAGTATTGGTGGTTCAGTGGTAGAATTCTCGCCTGCTACGCGGGAGACCTTGAGTCGATTCCCGACTAATACAAGCGCGGTTTTGTGTGGCTCCTGTTTCAGCTCTGGTTGACGTCTTTTTAGCCCTCACACAACACAAAGGCAGGGAAGAACATGGGTCAGCATTGGTGGCTCAGTGGTAGAGTTCTCGCCTGCCACGCGGGAGACCCGAGTCCGATTCCCGGCCAATGAAAATCTTGTTTTGTGTTGCTACTCTTCCAGCTCTGGATATCAGCCTTGCAGCAATCACACCCCACTAGGGCTGTAGTAAAACCATATCAGCATTGGTGGTTCAGTGGTAAAATTCTCACCTGCCACGCGGTGGGCCTAGAGTCGATTCCTGGCTAATACAAGTGCGTTCTTTTGTGGCTCCTTTTTCAGCTCTGTTTGACGGCCTTTTAGCACTCACACACTACAAAGGCAAAAAACTATATCGGTAGGCATTGATGGCTCAGTGGCAGAATCCTCGCCTGCCACAGAGTAGACCTAGAGTCAATTCACAGCTAATACAAGTGTGGTTTTGTGTGGCTCCTTTTTCAGCTCTGGTTGACAGCCTTTAAGTACTCACACAACACAAAGCCAAAAAAACAACTTCGGTCAGCATAGGTGGTTCAGTGGTAGAATTCTCACCTGCCGCGTGGGAGACCTGGGTCTTATTCCCGGCCAATGCAATTCCTGTTTTGTGTAGCTACTCTTCCAGCTCTGGTTGACAGCCTTTTAGCACTCACACAACAAAAAGGCAAAACACAACATCGGTTAGCATTGGTGGTTCAGTGGAAGAATTCTTGCCTGCCACGCGGGAGACCCGGGTCCGATTCCTGGCCAATGCATTTCCTGTTTTGTGTTGCTACTCTTCCAGCTCTGGGTAACAGCCTTGCAGCAATCACACCCCAATAGGGATCCAGTATAAGCATATCAGCATTGGTGGTTCAGTGGTAGAATTCTCACCTGCCATGCGGGAGACCCAGGTCCGATTCCCGGACAATGCAAGTGTGGTTTTGTGTTGCTACTCTTCCAGCTCTGGAAAAACAGCCTTGCATCAATCACACCCCACTAGGGCTGCAGAATAACCATATCAGCGTTGGTGGTTCAGTGGTAGATTTCTCACCTGCCACGCGGAAGACCCTGGTCCGATTCCCGTCCATTCCAATTCCTGTTTTGTGTTGTTACTCTTCCAGCTTTGGGTAACAGCCTTCCAGCAATCACAACCCACTAGAGCTGCAGAATAAGCATATCAGCATTGGTGGTTCAGTGGTAGAATGCTCGCCTGCCACATAGGAGACATAGAGTCGATTCCCGGCTAAAACATGTGCATTTTTGAGTGGCTCCTGTTTCAGCTCTGGTTGATGGCCTTTTAGCACTCACACAACATAAAGGCAAGGAACAACATAGATCAGCATTGCTCGTTTAGTGGTAGAATTCTTGCCTGCCACGCGGGAGACCCAGGTCTGTTTCCCGGCCAATGCAATTCCTGTTTTGTGTTGCTACTCTTCCAGCTCTGGGTAACAGCCTTGCATCAATCACACCACACTAGGGCTGTAGTATAAGCAAGTCAGCTTTGTTGGTTCAGTGGTAGATTGCTTGCCTGCCACACAAAAGACCATGGTCCGATTCCCGTCCATTACAATTCCTGTTTTGTGTAGCTACTCTTCCAGCTCTGGGTAACAGCCTTGCAGTAATCACACCCTACTAGGGCTGCAGTGTAAGCATATCAGCATTGGTGGTTCAGTGGTAGAATTCTCGCCTGCCACGCGGGAGACCCGGGTCCGATTCCCGGCCAATGCAATTCCTGTTTTGTGTTGCTACTCTTCCAGCTCTGGGTAACAGCCTTGCATCAATCACACCACACTAGGGCTGTAGTATAAGCAAGTCAGCTTTGTTGGTTCAGTGGTAGATTGCTTGCCTGCCACACAGAAGACCATGGTCCGATTCCCGTCCATTACAATTCCTGTTTTGTGTAGCTACTCTTCCAGCTCTGGGTAACAGCCTTGCAGTAATCACACCCTACTAGGGCTGCAGTGTAAGCATATCAGCATTGGTGGTTCAGTGGTAGAATTCTCGCCTGCCACGCGGGAGACCCGGGTCCGATTCCCGGCCAATGCAAGTGCTGTTTTGTGTTGCTACTCTTCCATTTCTGGGTAACAGCCTTGCAGCAATCACAACCCACTAGGGCTGGAGTATAAGCATATCATCATTGCTGGTTCAGTGGTAGAAATCTCGCCTGCAACGCGGGAGACCTTGAGTCGATTCCTGGCTAATACAAATGCAGTTTTGTGTGGCTCCTTTTTCAGCTCTGGTTGACGGCCCTTTAGCACTCACACAATACAAAGGCAAGGAACAACATAGGTCAGCATTGGTGGTTCAGTGGTAGGAACCTTGCCTGCTACACGCGAGACCCGGGTCCAATTCCCACCCAATGCTTTTCCTGTTTTGAGTTGCTACTCTTCCAGCTCTGGGTAACAGCCTTGCAGCAATCACACCCCACTAGGGCTGTAGCATAAGCTTATCAGCATTGGTGGTTCAGTGGTAGAATTCTTGCCTGCCACGCGGGAGACCCGGGTCCGATTCCCGGTCAATGCAATTCCTGTTTTGTGTTGCTACTCTTCCAGCTCTGGGTATCAGCCTTGCAGCAATCACACCCCACTAGGGCTGCAGCTTAAACATATCAGCATTGGTTGTTCAGTGGTAGATTTCTCACCCTGCCACGCGGAAGACCGTAGTCCGATTCTCGTCCATTACAAATCCTGTTTTGTGTTGCTACTCTTCCAGCTCTGGGTAACAGCGTTGCAGCAATCACACCCCACTGGGGCTGCAGTATAAGCATTTCAGCATTGGTGGTCCAGTGGTAGAGTTCTCGCCTCCCACGTGGGAGACCTGGGCCCGGTTCCCAGCCAATGCAATTCCTGTTTTGTGTAGCTGCTCTTCCAGCTCTGGGTATCAGCCTTGCAGCAATCACACCCCACTAGGACAGCAGTATGAGCATATCAGCATTGGTGGTTCAGTGGTAGAATTCTTGCCTGCCACGTGGGAGACCTGGGTCCCATTCCTGGCCAATGCAATTCCTGTTTTATGTTGCTACAATTCCCTTTTTTATGTTGCTACTCTTCCAGCTTATCAAGCAAGTTTTTACACAGCGGATGCCCTTTCAGCCGCAACCCATGTCTGGAACACACACACACACACACACACTCTAGCCTATCCAATTCACCTGTACCACATGTCTTTGGACTGTGGTGGAAACTGGAGCACCCTAAGGAAACCCACGTGAATGCAGGGAGAACATGCAAACTCCACACAGCAACACCAACTGAACCGAGGCTTGAACCAGCGACCTTCTTGCTGTGAGGCGACAGCACTACCTACTGCGCCACTGCTTCGCCCAGCATAAAAATGTATATACATAAATCACAATTTAAATGGACAAATAAATAGATATGTTTAAATTGTGTTTTTAACCCCCTGTGGTCGAAGACAGCGTATACGCGTTCTGACAAGTTTTTATCTCATTGAGCTGAAATGAACCTAAATTTCACTTTCAGTTTTGATCGTACAGATAAGATCAATACATCAATCGAATCTGTTAGGTGTCTACTTTTAAATGTGTACACTCACGACAAAAACAAATGTGTGTGCTTTTGCAAATCAAGGATAATAAACAGTGTAGGCATTCTGTCTTTTCTCTCTCCGTGAACTGTTTTTAGAAACGTGTCAGCAAAATGCGCTGAAACTCCGCGAAAACAATACACCCAGACACGAGACACATATCTTTATAAAGCTTGAAGTGTCTACTTTTAAACGCAGCTATGCATGTTGAAAACAAATATTGTTTGATAAAGTAATCAGTATGAAAGCAACGCTATGTCTAGCTTCTCAGTCTGAGCTCATTAGAGTTATTGCGACCAGGCCCACGAAGCTTTGACATTACAAACAGCCTGCATGAGGAGCGCGCAACAGTAGACTGTGTCAGGAAAAACACGTCATTAAAATGAACTGAATCTCAGCAAATACTCGACAAAGAAACATGTGAAATGTTTCTAAAGAAAGCTTGATATGTCTACTTTTGCATTAACCAATATAAGTCGAAAACAAATAATCTTTCAAGTAATTCGTATAAAAGTAAGGGCAGGTACTGATTCTCCTGTCGCCTCATTACAGCGAACATGATCCCGCCCCCAGTGAAGGCGCATTTCATATGGAAATGAACTGAGGTGAGCCAGCCAGGTGATAATGTAAACGCTCCCCGAGACATGGCATCAAACGACAAGCTTTATTATAGTTACTTATTTTGTTTGAACGATGGCATGCTAGAAGCACAATATAAAAATAATATAAAAATAAAATATAAAAATTAAAATATATAAATAAACTTATTTTTTCTCAGATTCTTTCTTGAAACTCTTAGTCACATACCTGTCTGATGGCTCATTATGCAGGTCTTTGTCTTCTCTGGTGTTACTCTCTGCATAGTAATGATAGTTCACGCCTTCTCGCATAAACTATTTTCACACAGAAAGTGACTTAGAAATTTTAATTCATAGAATTGTTTTTTTGTGAGTAAGTGAACAAGATGATTCTCACATCATTTTGAAGCAAAAACACTAGACTACCAGATCCAGTTCTCAAAAGTCTTGTGCACAAATGTTCTCTGTGTGTTTCACGGCCTTGTTTCAGGGATTTCAAAATTTTAGTTTTTCACTAAACACGCATAAACGTTTCTTTCTCAAAAACACAAACACATACAAACATGCTGCTTAGGTATTATTGTAGCCCAACTTGTGCTGTTTACAGTGTTATCACACATTAGCCATTAAAATGTTTTTAAGATACTGAAAACAACACAACAAATGTCAGTGACAAATGTCAGTGCATGTCAAAACTTCTCCAGAGCCCCAAAACACCCTCAGACCCCAGATGGTTAAAAGTCATTTAATTAGGCAATAAAACAATGCATTACAAAAACATTTTAAATGTATAAATAAATAGACACTTTTATTACTGTATTTTTATTTAATTCATGTTTTAAAGGCTGATTAATCAAACAGTAAAAATTTGGGTTAATAAATCACAAAACACATTTTAAACAGCTTTTTAAATAAGCATTTGGCAAATGCTTTTCTCCCTATTTGCTGTTTGCTTTTCTTTTTCTTTTGCCACATGCTTTTCTCAAATTAAAAATAAATCAAGTTAAAAATGGCTCTGCTGTAATGAGCTTTTGTTTTCCTCTGTTAGGAAAAAAAGACAGTTAACAGTTTTATCTAGATTAAATGACCTTGGTGATAAAGATTTTCTTGGAGATATAGAACAAAATGAACTTCGTATTTTGCCATCAGAGTTAGATGACTACTATACAGAGAAAGCTAAAGGAGCTTTACAATCTAAAGTGAAATGGATAGAGGAGGGGGAAAAATTCTTCATGTTGTTTTTAAATTTAGTAAAGCATAGGCAATATTCAAAAACTATTAATAAACGTAGCATAAATAACAATGTAAGTGAAGAGAAAACTTTGATTGATGATCACATCTATTCATATTATTGTAATTTATAAAAATCAAAATTTAATGAGAGTGATTGTGACTTTTTCTTTAACTTTTTAAAATATAAAGTTCCTATTATAGATGACAGCTTCTGTGAAATGATGGAATCTGAAATTGTTATCTCTGAACTTGATGTTGCTATTTCTCAAATGTCCAATGGAAAAATCCCCAGGTATAGACGAAATTACAATTGAGTTTTATAAACATTTTTGGCCAGAGATGAGATTTTTAGTTTTTGAAGCACTTAAGGAAAGTAAAGAGAAAGCAGAAACATTAAGTTCTATGAAGCAGGGTATAGTAATTTTAGTTCCAAAGCCAAGCGAAGACAAATTATTTTTAGACAATTGGAGACCCATAACTCTTTTGTCCAATGATTTTAAATTGCTCTCTCATGTATTTGCCAATAGACTCAAAAAAAGACTTCATTAAATTGAGAAGTATTTACAATCATATCAGACTGATAGTTGATATGTTCGATTATAGGTATTTAATTCCTCAGACAAGTTTATTTCTATTTCTAGACTTTTTTAAGGCATTTGATACCCTTGAGCATGCTTTTTTGTCTTTAGGAAGTCTTTAGAAACTTTTGGGTTTGGTCAGAGCTTTTGTAGGGTAATTTCCATGTTCTATACTGATATATTCAATAGTAAATCCCTGAATTCAGGATCATCTCCTAGAGTTTACATCAAAAGAGGAATCCGTCAAGGATGTCCCATCTCACCTTTACTTTTTAATATAGCTGTTGAACTTATGTCATTATATTTAAAAAATTCAAAGTACACTATAGGTATTGATATACTTGGTAGGACTTTTAGTTTAAGTCAGTTTGCAGATGACACTTTATTATTTCTTAAAAATAAGGAGGTTCTCCCTTTAGCTCTTGTCAAAATTTCTGTTTCCTAAAACTTCTAAATTGACCTTAAACCCAAGAAAATATTAATATTTTATAAATATTAACTATTCAGAATTGTACTTTAAGAGAATTAGAGGGTATTCTAGTAAAAGAAGAAGTTGAATACTTGGGAGTTACCATCACCAAAAATTCTGTTCATAGAGAACGTTCAAATTTTAATATCTAAATGGAAGGGATGAAAAAATCCCTAAATCATTGTCTAGCTAGAGTCTTTCCATATAGGCTAAAATTCTTTTGACTAGGATTATCTAAAATTATATATTTAACTTATCCTTTATATACTCCTCCCAAAATAGTTAAATCTATAAATTCAATATTATTTAAATTTATTTGGAAAAATAAATCACATTATTTACGTAAGAATCATATGGTCAAAGAGTATGAATATGGAGGTTTGAAAGCAATCTATTTTAAATGTCTTCTTAGCACTTTTAGAGTTAAATGGTTGAAAGAGTGTTTAGCTAAGCCTTATTCAATATTGTATCATATTCCAAATAATTTGTTTAAAAAAATGGTGGCCTTGAATTTGTATTAAGAAATGATTATGATTGTTCAAAACTTCCTTTAAAGCTGTCTAATTTTCATAAGCAAGCACTACTTTTTTGGAAAATTATATTTACCCATATTTTTTCCCTCATAAATCCACTCTTTGGAATAATAGGGCTGTTATTATTTACAGAAAATCATTGTTTAAAAGTGACTGGTACAATAAAGGCATTATATTTATTAATGATTTGTTAGACAAAAATTGACTGCTACTATCTTAAAACGAATTATTAAATAAATATAGAGTTAAATCACAGATAAAGGTTATACTGAAATTTGCGAGGCTATACCTATTGCTTTGTTTAGGTTAATTCAAAGTAATTGTTTTGATCTCCCATTTATACTTATAACTTTTCTTCCATTTTTAAAAATATCAAATGTTGATATTTTCGATAGTAAATGTAACATCAAGCTTATTTACAAACAATTTAAAAGCTTATCATTGGTGATTTTAAGTGTCATCATCTAGGAGTTGTTAAACCCTTAGTAGGGAACAAAGCTTTTACCGTTTATCTTAAATATCCTGTAGCACCCAAGGTTAAGGAAACTCATTACAGAATTGTATTCAGGATATATCCTGTGAATTAGTTTATTCAAAAAAGATTTAACTTTGATGTTGACAAGTGTAGCTTCTGCTCCAGAAACACTCGATCACTTTTTTTTTTTTTTTTTGTGATCACTTATTTTTTTATTTTAAATTCTGGTTTGACATCCATCCTTGGCTTTCATTAAAGATGATTTCAGTCCCCCCTATTGTTCTAGAAGATATTTTATTTTACAAAGCTGATTTACATTGTTCTTTCTCTGATGTTGTGAACTTCATTTTAATGGGTAAATATCAAAAGTGCTGACCCTCTTTTAGATGTTTTCTTTCTAAGGTAGAGAAAGAGGCTCAAAGCTTCAAATACTTCAGAAACCAAAGTAAAATAACTGAAGCTCTCTTTACTTTATTTTAAAAACATTTATTGTCATAATGTTTTGTTTTTCTTTTGATGTAGAACTTTCGTTGCAGTTGTAACAAATTACATTTATTTTATATATTTGTAATGGTAAATATGCCTTGCGATGTTGATTGTTTCCATTTTTTGTGATGTAAACTTTTTTGCAACAATAATAAAAAAAACACATAAACTTAGTGGAATAAACAAGTTTTTCAAAATTGTTTTAAAATGTTTGGATTAAAAGTTTTGATCAACTTCAAATTCTAAATGTCGATGTATATGAGAGACAGCAGATATGTTGTGTAAAGTGGAAAACGAGGGAGAAATTTATCATGTCCTGACTGCAACAGTGAGTGGC
Source organism: Danio rerio (assembly GCF_052040795.2). Lineage (NCBI taxonomy): Eukaryota > Metazoa > Chordata > Actinopteri > Cypriniformes > Danionidae > Danio > Danio rerio. The sequence goes on along the minus strand of NC_141024.2, from coordinate 49,605,948 downwards.
AAAAAAAAAAAAACTAAACAAAAAAGACTTTTATTTTGGCGTGGTGTATGACGTCATTAGGCTGCGTCGCTTCCGCGCTGCAGTTTAACTGGAGGAAGGTTTGTTTCACAACTTTACACAAATATAAACCGATTGATTAAAGTTTCAGATTTTTCTTCCAATATGACATACCTGCTGTTGACTATAATTTTAATTCTTTATACAACGAAGTACTATTTTAATCACAGTAATCGAGGGCTATTGTTTGAACAACAGAAATGTGTGTAATAAGTGTTTTAATGAAGGTTTAATTTATTTAATAGAATAATGTCATTCTAATATAAGTATACATTATTATATATAAAAGAAATGGAGGACTAGTTTTTATCAGGTCATTTGTTTGTGGATATTGTTTCTTGCTCAGACTTACCTGATTTATTTTTGTTAATCACTCACATATAAAGAAACTGTTGAAGCAAGTGTTGAAGAGAAATTATTTTTTTTTTGTTTGTGGTTTTGTTCATTTTAAACAGGATAAAGTGTCCAAACGCAGTGAAAAGCTCCTGCTGAAACAACTGATCTCCACACTGTTTTAAAGATGGCGTTTATTAAAGAGGAGAGTGAAGATGTGAAGATTGAAGAAACATTCACAGTCAAACAGGAAGATCTGCAGGAACAAACAGGTTGATTTTTATTCTCAAAGACCAACTCAGTCATATGATCTTCATTCAGATATATTTTAATAATAAGAATACTAAATTAAATCCATCTTGCAGCCCTGAGTGTGCTGCCTAGTTCTCTTAAATAACTCCTCTTCAACACTTGTACATAAGCACTTATTGAAAGACAGGAACGAGTTTCTTTTGTTACTTGTTCTCAGGTCTTTTGTCATTATTTTATGTATTATTAGTCTCTCATTTTCTCTACCTTCTTAAGGTTGTTGCTTTTCTTGTTCTCCTGTTTGTAAGGTGTCCTTGAGCACTAAAAAGTCCTTGGGCACTAATGTCGTTTTAAAATTATTATTGAACAAATCCTTATATTTGCGCGTCACACTCACTATACAAATTTATCAGGACTTACTGAAAATGGAAAGGATTGGAAGGACATTTGCTGTGCTCTATCATTAATAGGGAAAAGGAAACTTTTTGCTAGATTGACTTTGTATCCAGAAGCATTTCCAAATTCTGAAATTATTGTAAAAACTTTTGGAATACATGTATCTGGATTCGACAGAAAAAGAAGATCATCCGCATATTATTATTAATATAGTCAGTCGTCGACTGAGGTGGGCCGGTCTAAGGCTTGAAATTCCAGAGCTAAAAAGAAGTCCCACTCCGGCCCTGTTCCCTTTCTGCTTTACACATTTTAGAAAAACATTTTGTTGTAATGATAAATATAAACAAATAAAAATTCCATTTAGAGCTTTCAAATCAGTGTCTTATTAATATGACCAAAATTACTTTTATGATCAATTGTGTAAGAAACTCTGAAAACTGGACTGACACGGTTTCAATTTATTATAACTTCTATGTTAAGTGGCTTTGACACCATTTGCATTGTAAAAGCACTAGATAAATAAGGATGACGTGAATCTGCTTAAATGTGTAAACGTTAATGGACCAAACAAAATATGATCTGGATATTTTACATTTACCATGCATCAAAATTGCAGTGTGTAGCCAATGTTTCCAGTGTCTTTTCACTTTTCAGCTTTTGATGAGAGTTTTTAAGACTTAATGAAAACATGTTTTATTTATTTCAGACCTAATTGAAGAGAATGAGGGGAGTAAAGAGGAGGAACATCATGTCAAAATTGAGGAAAAAACTCATTTACAGACTGATGATATTTTGAAAAGGGGAGACAAAAATAGTTTCACCTGCACTCAGTGTGGAAAGAGTTTTGGAAGAAAAGGCTATCTTAAGATTCACATGATGATCCACACTAGAGAGAAACCATTCACATGCACTCATTGTGGGAGGAGTTTTGGAAGAAATTTCGGTCTTAAGATTCACATGATGATCCACACTGGAGAGAAACCATTCACATGCACACATTGTGGGAAGAGTTTTAGCCAATCATCACACCTTAATCAACACATGAGGATCCACACTAGAGAGAAACCATTCACATGCACTCAGTGTGGGAAGAGTTTCAGCCGATCATCACACCTTAATGAACACATGATGATTCATAGCAGAAAGAAACCATTCACATGCACTCAGTGTGGGAAGAGTTTTGGAAGAAATTTCGGTCTTAAGATTCACATGAGGATCCACACTGGAGAGAACCCATTCACATGCACGCATTGTGGGAAGAGATTTAGCCAATCATCATCCCTTAATCAACACATGAGGATCCACACTGGAGAGAAACCATTCACATGCATTCAGTGTGGGAAGAGTTTCAAACAATCATCATCCCTTTATAATCACAAGAAGATCCACACTAGAGAGAAACCCTTTACTTGCACCCAGTGTGGAAAGACCTATAACTATTCATCACACCTTAATGAACATATGAGGATTCACACTAGAGAGAAACCATTCACTTGCACTCAGTGAGGGAAGAGTTTCATCCGCTCATCATCCCTTTATCTACACATTATGAGCCACACTTGAAAGAAACTTGCACTTAAGCCGCGGTCACATTGGACTTTTCTCCCCATGGATTTCCATTCATAAGCACGGGAATGCGTCAGACCGGAAACCAAGTTTGTGCATCAAGTTTCGCAGTTCACTGCATTGCAAAGTTCAAGCTTGGTGAACTCTGACCTGCAAAATCGCATCACTTGACTGTGTAAGACCAATTGAAGATCAAAACATGACCTCTCTGGATAGAAACGTAAAATATGGACCAATTTCTTTTTCTTTTTTTTTTATGTCTAATTATCTTGTTTAATCCCGCCCTTTTTCACAGCGCCATACAACAGAATTTCACATGCTTAAACGCTAGTGTGACCGTAGCTTCGGTGTGAGATGAGTTTCAGCAACTCCTCAGACCTTAATAAACACATGAAGACCCACACTAGAGAGAAACCATTAAATGCACTCAGTGTGGGAAGAGTTTCAACCGATCAGCAAACCTTAATGAACACATGAAGATCCACACTGGTGTGAAAGAGTATATGTGCTTTGAGTGTGAGAAGACTTTTAATACAAAATTGAAACTGCACCAGACGTTTCACACTGGAGAGACCGTACAAGTGTTCACACTGTGAGAAGAGGTTTAATCAGTAACACATCTGAAAACACAAAAGAGAATTCACACTGGAGAGAAACCGTACAGATCTGATCAGTGTCTACAGAGTTTCGCTTATTCGGCGCAGCTTAAGAAACACATGGACAAAAAGTTTCACACATGAATGCAGTAAAACATTTTCTCATGTGCACAGGATGTTTCATGTCTGAATAATGTTTGAAAAGGCTGAGTGACGATATACTGTTTTCCAACACTCCTACACTGCCATATGTGGGGTTGTAAATGTGTTGCGTTCCTTGCATTTACCATAAACACAATGATAGCGGCTGAGAGAAGAACAGTTTCACAAACATCTGGCAAACAGCACCTCTGCAGCTTAAAATCACTTTGCAAGTGATAGTACAGGTGCGGATACATCTGTACTCTCCAGTATATTCATGTAGCTAGTGTTGTTTTGGATGATGTTTTCTGTCTGACTCCCTGAATGAGAAACAAATCACTGGGAAGACACTGCACATCAAAGAGGGTGGAGCTCCAGGATGGTTAGTTTGCTGTATACCAGGGCCTCAAGTTTAGTATGCCCTTTCAATTGTCCTGTGTTGCAGGTTTTATTAGTTAAGTTTCTTCACTCTTAAGTTCAAGATTATTTCTAGTTTACTATATTAACTTTTTTAAGTAGAACACAAACTTAATAAATATTTTATTTAGGCAGAGCGACAGGTATTAAGTTTACAATATTAATACACTGTGATGGTCCCAAGACTCCAGATTGGAGTATGTGGTAAATCCTGATTGGATGCCTGCATTACTCATCAATGGGTTTATAAAAAATGTTGTGCTAGCTAGCCCAGGACGCTGTGTCTACTCAAGAGTCTTCATGGCAAGACCTGCCATCTCATTGAGTCTTTAACCTTATGGTTTTGTTTTGCATCCCTTGTATCATGTAGTTAAAGTGTTGTTGTGATTATATCCTAAGTTCTTTAACTTCATTATTATCTCTAGACATTTGTTGGTTGCTTTGATTGTTCTATGAGTTGCATTTTATAATAAATAATTTTCATTATGTTGTGACTCAAACAAGCGGGTCATAACACTGTAAAATGTGTCCGGTTGTATCCGAGATCTTGTCCTTTCAGTCGCGACCATAGTTGAGAGTAGGAACATGGATTGAGCGGTAAATTGAGAACACTGCCTTTCATCTCAGCTGCTTCAACACAACAGACAATCACATCAACTGCATTACTGCTGCTGCTGCACTGATCTATCATTTAATCTCACATTCCATTGCTCATAAAAAAAATACTTGAACTCCATTTGAGGTAAGGACTTTCCTTCAAACTTGAGATAGCCACCTTTTTACCTGTCAAACACCATGGTTTCTGACAGACTTACATGTGCTGTTTCTTTCCCTGCCATGTCACACTCAGCAGTAAACCGTCCCACTGCATGCTGAAGGTATGACAGTCCTAGCCTGCACCTAAAATTCTGTCAGTAAAAATTATTATATTTTTGAGATCAGCCTCAAATTAAGTTTGATGAAGTTCCATGCAATGTATATATTGAAGTCAGGGATGCATCTTTTAATCTTGGATTTGTCTTTGATAATTTGATGTCTTGTATTGATCGTTTATGAATTGACTGAATGAATTGGCATAATACTCATTTACCTGACTATTTAATTGTTATCTTTTGATTGATTCAAACAGAGTTTGTGTTATTATCTCTAGTAGATTAAGTTAAAGTCCATAACACCACAAGCCCCAGTACAGGTTAGTAACAGACTAAATCACAGTAGACGGAGCAGCATGGCACGTTATACGATGTTTTTAGAGATCCGACTAACATATTGGCATTAATTCATGTATACTTAGACTGTAAAAGGTTAAGAGGATAGACTTTTATCTATTAAACTTATAATAGTATTTGGATAGTATAGTGATTACTCTGTTACTAATAGTTTAAGTACGACTGGTCTGCTTTATTCTACAGTAATGATCATTATATGACTAAATAGCTCTGTTTGATTTAGGAGGTAGCAGATCTATGGGGACCGCATAAGAAATATCCTAATCTGAGTAAGTAGGGTTCTGCCTTTTTAGGATAGCGGTCAATCGCCACTATTTAATGACCAAGACTGACATACTTGTGTTTAAGAGATTGTATAATCGGCTGGTACAAGACTCAGGATGTTATAGGAATCCGAATGAACGAGAATAACATAAAAAAATAATGAACCGAACAGAATAATCAATCATAATCTAAAGTAATGTTGAAGGAAACAAGATAGTCGTATCAATGTTTTATAATTGGAGTCAGATAAAACGAGGATAAATATATTAATATTTTAAACCACCTCATACTAAAAATTGGAGTCAGATATTAGTTAAGTTAAAAGTAAATCAAAGACCGAACATGCAGTGAACCTTCATCCACCAGTGAACACCGTCATTGGACCAACTGCCTGGATCCTACAAAGTGGTGACCGACCTCCGTGATCTCCCAACCCATGGTATATTTTCCTTCATCCTCCTCTTCTTCTATTTTTATTCCTTTAATTTTAGTTTCTTGTTTTATTGCTAACCCTAAAGGTTCTGCGACTAGGGAATATAGTTGCGCTGAAAGAGGACATCCTTGTCTAATTGATCTTGTAATTTTAAAACAATCTGTTAAAAAACCATTACATTTTACTTTTGTTAAAGCCCCTTTATATAAAATTTTAATCCAATTAATAAAATTCTCTTTAACTCCATATGTTATGAGTACATCAAATAAATATTTATTTTAAAAAAGAACCTTTTCAAAATCTAACTTAATTCAATACCCATTCATCTTCTTTTCTAGTATATATTCTATTGTGCTTTTAATACTCATTGTTACATCTGCTATATCTCTCCCTTTTATTGCATATGCTTGGTTTGATTTAATTAATTTAGGCATTACTTCCTTTAATCTATTCGCTAAAACTTTTGCTAAAATCTTTAAATCTGTATTCAACATTGTTATTGGTCTATAATTTTGTAATTCAGTTTTTGCTCCTTTTCTTTTATATATTAACTTCATTAATCCCATCCCCATTCTTTCATTCATCTCATTACATCTAAAAATTTCTTAAAAAACTTCTTTAAGTATTCCTTTTAATATATCTTTTAAAACAATATAAAATTCATTTCCTATTCCATCTATACCTGGACTTTTCTTTTTATTTAGTTGATTTATTGCAATTTCAATCTCTTCTTCATTTCTCTGTCACATTCTTTGTTGTCATCTTTTTCTAATTTTACTTTTATATAATTTAGAATCTTCCTTTCTTTTTCTTCATCAATACCTCTTGCTTCAAAAAGATCTTCATAAAAATGTTTGATTTCTTCTAGTATTTCTGTTTCCTTTCGCAATTTTTCCATTTCTCCCTTTAATTTCCTTTATATTCCTGCTTTTACCTCTTTGCTTGTCTAAATATAAAAAGAATTTCGTGCATTTTTCCCCTTCTACTGTGTATTTAGATCTGCTCCTCAACATTGCCCCCTTATTTTTGTCTTCTTCTAAATCTCGTAATTTTTGCTCTATTTCTTTGATTTTTTAAAAATCTTTATTTTCCTTGTTTAATTCTTTTTCTAAGGATCTTTTAACTTCTTTATCTGTATACTTTTTACATCTTTGTAGTACTGCGCAATATTTGATTGTGTATTTTCTTATTTGATATTTTGTGTTTTCCCACCATATCCTTTTATCTTCATCATACATTCTATTTTCTTTTTCTTTCTCTATTATTTCTTTGACTTTTTGAACATAATCTTCATTTTTTAAAATGGTTGTGTTTAAAATCCAAGTTCCTGGTCCTTTTTGTATGTTATCTACATTCACTTTAAAATGCAAGAGCTTATGATCACTAAAACTGTTCTCTTCATACTGTATGTTTTCTATAAAATTCTCAATATTCCTAGTACATAATATAAAATCTATTCTTGTTTGACATATAAAATCTCCAACTATTTGTCTCCTTGAAAACTCTCTTTTTTCTTTGTTATTTTCCCTCCATATGTCTATTAAATTATTTTCTTTTATTAGCTCCTTTAGTTCTTTCCTTGCGGTGTCAGATTTAAAAACCATTCCATCTGCCATGTCTTGTTTATTAAAAACTGTATTAAAATCTCCTACCATTACTATTTTTTTATATCTCTTAATTACCTTATTTAAAATCTTTAAAAGCTCTTTTTTATCTTTCTCTTCCGTTGGTGCATGTATATTGGCTATAATCATTTCTTGTCCTTCATAGTCTTTTTTATTAAAAATGCCACCCCTCTTCCAGATTTGCCATCACCATTGTTATATAAGATATCCCCCTCCCACTTATTTTTAAAATCTTCCATTACATAATCTTTCCAGTTTGTTTCTTGTAATACTATCATGTCCTTATTTTTACATTTTTCTCTTATTTTCTCAAATTTCCCTTTTTCCATCATACCTCTTGCATTAAAAGATACACATTTTAAAACCATTAAAAGAAATAAAAATTAAATTAAAAACCTAAAAATCATTATTACTTATCATCTCCCTCCTTTTCCTTTAACACTTCATATCTGTTCATGTTTTTCATTCTTGTAGTCAATTTTCTCTTTGTACTTTCTAGATTAGGTTTAATCTTTAATGTCCTTCTTCGAATTGTTCTTCTCTCCTCTCTGTCCATTTTAATTTCTTCTTCTCTTCCAATTTCATTACTTTTTTCTTCATTTCTTTGTCCAGTCTTCACCTCATTGTCTCCACACATCTGAGAGTTGTCCATTGTTTCCATTTCTGTTTTCATTATCCTCTTCTTCTCTTTTTTCCTTTTCTTTGAAAAGCGTTTGCCTCTCCCTTTCTTCCAATATCAGTCTTTCATTTGCTTCATTTTGCATTTTTCCTCTCTCTTTTTCATGTCTTTCTTCACAAAAAATGTCATCTTCATTATTCCTCTTATGCATTTTCTTTTCCTCTTGAATTTCTTTTCCATTTTGTATCTCTTTCAGTAAGTCTTTTGGTTGTAAAACTCCTGCTTGTTCTTCTCCTTCATTTTGTTCTACATTGTTTACTTTATGCACTTGCCTGCTTATCTGGTTTCTCTCTTCTTCTTCCTCTGCCTCCATCCAACATTCACATTTTGCTAAAATTTGGAGGCATTCCGGGCATTTAATTGGATCACAGTTTCTTGCAAAATGTCCTCTTTCATCGCACTTAAAGCACCTAAAGTCTGGGCAGTCTTTCATCACATGCTCCGGGCTCATACACAGCCTCCAAGTCTTAACTTGGTGGCTGTGCATCACCCGGAAATATTGTGGTCCTTCTGCCGTTTCAAACTTCGTGCTGTATGGAAGCGAAGCCACCTCCTTGGGAAACCGTGTCTTTATGAACCTTGTCCCATCCTCAATCTCAGTGCCCGGATATGTCCTCCTTTTAATTTTTGATAAGGGGCTAACACCCCATCCATCCAATTTTTCTAATATTAAACTATCCTCCAGATAAACAGGCAAGTGCATAAAGGAGACAACTTAGTCTCTGTTTTGTAACATTTTAACTTCACAGTTCTCTTCATTTATTGTTAGTCCATCAATCAGTTTGTCACAAGTTTCTTCCTCTTCTAAAGTTATTTCATATTATTTGTCCTTTCTCTGTCTTATTGCCAAAATTCTCCCATGTCCACATTTTTCTGTTAACGCCTTAATAATGTCTGAAACTCTCACCTCTTTTACTTTGTCCACGTTTAGTATTACAGTTGCTTCCTTCAAGTACTTCTTTCCTCTCCTTTCATGTTGTCTTTCCTGTTGCTGATTTTCTTGTCGTTCCATGTTAGCCATGTTTGTTTCTCCTCCTCGTGCTGTGTTGTTTCCCATCTGTTTTCCCTCTCGTACTCCCGTGTCGTCTCCTCTTTGCTTTTCACCATCCATCTCTGTGTTATTTTCTCCTCTTGTTTTGCCCGAAAGTCCATTGAATTTGTCCTTTGTGCTTTCCATTGTCCCAAAAAAATCCAAGCAAAAAAGGTGAATAACCACCTTCCAGCTAGCACATGTGCTGCTGTCAGGTGGTTTAAACTCCAAAAATAAAAATAATAACTCCTTAAACTATATTAAACACCCAAAAAACTAAATAAAACAACAAAAGAAAGGGAGAGCCTTTCTCTCCCGTCTGCAGCCTTTCACTTCCTGTTTGCACACTAACTCCCTCTAGCGCCCTCAGGGTGGTATAGCCGTAAGCAATGACAGCTGTCAAGTGTTGGCTATTGAAACTAGGCGCAGCCCCAGGAGGCGAGCACAGCTTAGCTGCCTGCTGCGCCAATGAGCTGGACAGCCGGAGCTGGGCAAGCTGTGAAATGCCAGATTCCATGTCATGGTACTGCGGTGTGGCTCCGAGGAGACAGCTCCCGCCAAGTTTGCATGTCAGGATGGCCGAGTGGTCTAAGGCGCTGTGTTTAGGTCGCAGTCTCCCCTGGAGGTGTGGGTTCGAATCCCACTTCTGACAAACCGAACCTGTGGCAGTGCGTTCAGGCTGAAGTCTATAACTCTCGGCCCCCATGTCTGAATGATACAGTAACCCTGACAAGGTGCTGCATCACGTGGGCTTTATTGCAAGTGCACCGAAAGGGGATCAAAAGAATTGTTCTGGGATGGTATTGATTTTTAAGGTTTGCAGAGACATGTTTTCGTCAAATCCTCGTACAACGTCAAATCATGACATTTGACAGATCCACGCACTAGTATCGTGGATCATCCAGTGAGCAGAGAGCCGATTGAGAATGTGCGTAAAAGCAAATCTGAATGTTTCCGCCCAGTTTCTAACAGGAGACTCTCCGCTTGTAAAGCCATCGTGATAACCACAGGAGCCTCCCGTTAGGGTGAGAGCACTGTCTTGTGGTGCCAGCGCAGAGAGACTGAAAGTCACTTTCCGCAATGTTTTCATTCAATGTTCTACGCTGGTGGAATCACCTTCCCATTCCCACTCGGATTACGGATACACTGGTATCCTTCAAACGACAGCTAACACCCATCTCTTCAGAGTACACCCAAACCCTGGTGAATATCCCTCTCTCTAAAGAAAACGACACTCCTACTCCAGCACTAAATTCTCTGAGCACAAACAAATTACTTGGGATAAATAGCCCTTTTTCGTATTCATTGCCTCGTCTTGTTGAATACCTCCACTATTGTATGTCGCTTTGGACAAAAGAGTCCGCTAATTGTATGCTTCCGCCCAGTTTCGAACAGGAGACCTTTAGCGTGTAATGCAAACATGATAAACACTACACTACGAAAACCAATAGGCCAGTGCTGCTTCAAGTATTTATAGTCTTTTTTTATAGAGCTGTCTTGTACGGTCTGCACCGTGGAGGGCCAGCAAACGCACTGGCCACCTGCTCATGCACAACACAAAGCTAAAAGAAATCAGATTCTCAACAGAAGCCTGATTTGACAATTGTCATAAAAGCCAGAGGTTGTTTCTGCCCAGTTTCGAACTGGGGACCTTTCGCATGTGAGGCGAACGTGATAACCACTACACTACAGAAACCTTCAGGCAGAACAAGCAGATAACTCTTTTTGATTGGGTGCCTGTTGACGATCATTGCTGGGGGCACAGTGGATGCTATTATTTTCTCGCCAATAGAAGAGCACTTTTTCTGCTCGGTTTCGAACCGAGGACCTTTCGCGTGTGAGGCGAACGTGATGACCACTACACTATAGAAACCCCACAAGTGCTTTCACCAGCGAAGTTAGGCATGCAAGGATAAAACAAGGTGTACGCGTTTGTCAATCAAGAGGACAAAGCCAGCTAAGCATGACAATCTCCCTGCAGGTATTAGGGCCAATTTACAATCCGGGCCCAACACAGCTGTACAGGTCCTTGTGAAGTCCCCTTTCGTCACGTTTGAAGCACCTGAATTCTGGGCATTCCTTCATCACATTTTCTGAGCTCATGCATAGTCGACAGGTTTTTACCTGATTGGTGTGCATGACTCTAAAGTGCTGTGGCCCTTCCGCCGTCTCGATTTTGGTGCTGTATGGTAAGGAGACCATCTCTTCCGGAAATCTGTTTTTTACAAACCTTGTTCCATCTTCTATGTTTGTGCCAGGATACAATCTTCTTTTCATTTTAGATATGGGGAAAACTCCCCATCCCTCTAGCTTGCTTAAAATTTCTTCATCTGCTAGGTAAACAGGCAGATGCTTGAACGAAACAACATAGTCTCTGTTTTGTAACCTCCGTACTTTAGATTTCACTCCTTGAATTGTCAATCCATTGTCTATTAAAATTTCGGTGTCATCTTCAGTCTCCACTGTTACTTCATCCTCCCTTGTTTGTTTGGGTCTCAACGCCAGAATTCTTCCTTCTCCAATCAGCTCCGTGACTGCTTTGATTATATCAAATCTTCTTGCATCTTTTACATTTTCCACTTCTACAGTTACTGTTGCTTCCTTTGTGCATACTCTTCTTTGTATCTCTTGCTTATCCTTACCTTTTTCACCTCTTCGTTGGCCGGGCTCTTCATTTTATTTATCTCTTTGTCTGTTGTCAAGTCCATTTTCTTTATCTCTTCGTGCAAGTCCCTCCATTTCCATGTCGTTGCCGGGGAATCTGTCCATGATTAAAAATAAAACACACTACATAACCACCCTTCAGTCAGCAAAATGCTGCTGTTAGGTGGTTTTTGAAGACAAAAACAAAACAAACAAACAAAAACACTCAAGGTCAATAAACAAAAAGGTAGACAAACAAAATGGGGAGAGCCTTTCTCTCCGTACTGCTGCCAACTCACTTAGGGCCTGTTTGCTCTATAGCGCCCTCAGGGTGGTGTGGCCGTAAGCAATGACAGCTGTCAAGTGTTAGCTATTGAAACTAGGCGCAGCCCCAGGAGGCGAGCACAGCTTAGCTGCCTGCTGCGCCAATGAGCTGGACAGCCGGAGCTGGGCAAGCTGTGAAACGCCAGATTCCATGTCACGGTACTGCGGTGTGGCTCCCAGGAGACAGCTCCTGCCAAGTTTGCATGTCCGGATGGCCGAGCGGTCTAACGTGCTGTGTTCAAGTTGCAGTCTCCCCTGGAGGCGTGGGTTCGAATCCCACTTCTGACAAACCGAACCTGCGGCAGTGCGTTCAGGCTGAAGTCTGTAACTCTCTGCCCCCATGTCTGAATGATACAGTAACACTGACAAGGCACCGCGTCACAAGGGCTTTAATGCAAGTGCACCGAAAGGGGATCAAAAGAATTGTTCTGGGATGGTGTTGATTTTTAAGGTTTCTAGCTTCACACACGCAGAAAGAATGTTTTTAGTGAACGTCAGTACTCAACAGAAGCCTGATTTGACAATTGTCATAAAAGCCAGAAGTTGTTTCTGCCCAGTTTCGAACTGGGGGACCTTTCGCGTGTGACGCGAACGTGATAACCACTACACTACGGAAACCTTCAGGCAAAACAAGCAGATAACCCTTTTTGATTGGGTGCCTGTTGTCGATCATTGCTGGTGCGGCAGTGGATGCTATTATTTTCTCGCAAAAAGAAGAGCACTGTTTCTGCTTGGTTTCGAACCGAGGACCTTTCACATGTAAGGTGAACGTGATAACCACTACACTACAGAAACCCCACAAGCGCTTTCACCAGCGAAGTTAGGCCTGCAAGGATAAAACAAGGTGTACGCATTTGTCAATCAAGCGGACAAAGCCAACTCAGCGTGACAAGCTCCCTGCAGGTATTAGGGCCAATTTACAATCCGGGCCCAACACAGCTGTACAGGTCCTTGCGAAATGTCCCCTTTCGTCACGTTTGAAGCACCTGAATTCTGGGCATTCCTTCATCACATTTTCTGAGCTCATGCATAGTCGACAGGTTTTTACCTTATTGGTGTGCATGACTCTAAAGTGCTGTGGCGCTTCCACCGTCTCGATTTTGGTACTGTATGGTAAGGAGACCATCTCTTCTGGAAATCTGTTTTTTACAAACCATGTTTCATCTTCTATGTTTGTGCCAGGATACAATCTTCTCTTAATGGTAACACTTTATTTTGATGGTCCCCCTTTAGATAGTCTGTTGACCATAAGTTACTTTTCAAGTTCTTATCTGTTTACTCTCATCTGGGTAGTATCTGTAGATTGTCTTTTAAATGTTCTTAGGCAATCATTACAATTTTTACAACACGTAAACATTTATTAAACTTTTAGTAAGTTGTGTTACCAAAATAAGTTCTAGATGGTCAACAATCTATCAGTATATATGCAACAAATCCTCAACATTTATTAAACTTTTAATAAGTTACATGCTACCAAATTAGGTTGTAGTGTATTACAGTGTATTAGTAGATATGCAACAAATCTTAAACAAGTTTTCAGAACATTTACCATCAAGATTTTTTTGTTTTTCATTGTCTGCATGTAGTTGTTAATCAGTTTATCAATAGACTTTCAGTAAACATTCAGGTGCCTATTAGCAACACAACATAATTTAAAATGAACTTTAAACAAATATAAAGTTAGGGTTAGGTAAAAATTTCATACATGCATTTGCAAAAGTCTTCAACTAACTATTCATTGCATTTAACCCAACTTTCAGTAGACAGTTAGTGTAGTTTAAGTTACATTTATCTGCTCATCTGTTGTCACACTAGGCCCATCAATATGAAGTGAAAAATTAAGAAATGCTGTTGAATGACTGTAAGGAGCCAACATCACAGACAGCATGGTTACTATTCTGTAAATGTTCAGCAGATAGTCAACTGACAGGTAGTAGCAACACTGATGCAAATATTTGAAGACAGACACAACAGCACTACACATACAAGAACATAAAATAAAAACCAGAGTCATTAGTTCGTCCAACTGCTTTTAATGTATTGCTGTCAAAAAACAAAATAAACAGCCCAGATAATTAAGCCGAGGAAAACATTCACTTCAGGACAACTAAAAACAATTGTTACATTTGAAGAGTTCATTTGAAGAGTACATTTGAAAAGTGTATATATTTTTAAGTCTCAGCTCTGCAATTTAACTATTTTTGTGGCAAATATTTTTTTCATTATCTTTCAAATAGTAGGCTGAAAAAAAACAAATTTTAGAATAACTATTTATATGGCAGGCAATGTGGTGGCGCTGAGGGTAGAACGTTCGCCTCACAGTAAGAAGGTCGTTGGTTCCAGCCTCAGCTAGGTCAGGTGGGATTTCTGTGTGGAGTTTGCATGTTCTCCCTGTGTTTGTGTGGGTGTCCTCTGGGTGCTCTGGTTTCCTCCACAAATCCAAAGACATGTGGTACAGGTAAATTGAGTAGGCTCAAATATGTGTGTGTTTGGATGTTTCCCAGTGATGCATTGCAGCTGGAAGGGCATCTGTTGTGTAAAACATGGATAGTGCTGAATAAGCTCTAGGGTTATTCCATTGTGGCAACTCCAGACTAATAAAGGGACTAAGCTGAAAAGAAAATTAATGAATTTAGTCGGAATTTAAAGGTTTTTGCATCTGATTTCAATATTATTATTATTTTTGCCTTTATAAGCTAAGCTTATTGTGCTGTAGGTTTTTGCTTCTACATTTTACCAACAGTAAACCAGAGCATTATTGAACAAAGAAACATACAAAAAAACATGGCCTTAACAATAAGTGACAGCAAATCTACTCTAATTACTTATTCAGATAGAAAGACAAAAGTGAACCCTTACTTTTCATTGATACAACCTTTGAGAGCTAAAGTGGCAGTGTGCCGATTTACTTTGAATCTTTTGCTACTTATGTTTGTTTTTTGATCGTGCACCTGCCTTCAAGATTTTTCTAGATGTGCGCACATTTCTGTTTTTTACAACCTTTATGCAAAAATCTCCATCAATGACCTCTCTATATTTTTGAGCAAACTCTGTTCATTTTCCTGGTGTGAAGCTGATTCTGTTAAATTGCTCCCTGTTCGCAAAGTACAGCTCTGCAATTGCAGCGAGCTGGGCCACTGCATTTTGAAAGACACCTTCTCTCTGGAACGCTCTGGTCATGGTTGCTCCACGTCTTGTCAGCTTCAAAAGCCTTTTGTAGCAATGTATGACATCACGTACAGCTGAAAAACAATTAAAAACAATTACTACCTTCATCACCAAATAATTGCAATGCAGTAATTTTAATTTAAGTTAATAATGTTTTTAAGTTAATGCAGTAAGCCTGATGAGCACATAAAATGATAGAAATAAGTATCATTAACATGCACATTCGTTTGTGTGTGTGTGTGAGAGTGAGTGAAAGACAGCATGTAGTAGTGTGTGTAAGAGAGAGAGCCAGTACATGTTTATAAGAGAGCATGTGGAAGTGTGTATGTGAGAGAGAGCTTATCTTTGTGAGTGAGAGCATGTACATGTGTCTGTGAGATGTCTATGTGTTTGTGTTGGCAACATTGTATCATTTACAGTCATGCTGTAAAGTCACAAAGTCATTCTGAATTGAATTGAGATAGAATGTGTGTGTGAGAGAGAGCATGTACAAGAGTGAGTGTGTTAGTGAGAGTGCGTACAAGTGTGTGTGTGTGAGACTAGTTAGTGTTGTGCTGAAATTTGATATGTCCTGAAAACTTGTCAGACCAAACAGTTATTTACTTTTTGGTTTTATTTATTTAATAAATGTATATGGTATTTAAGCAAAGTTTTAGGGGAACTGGATATAATTATAAAGAATAATATTTTTTTTACATAATATAATCATTTTTATTTTAAATTTTATTTTAAATAATACTAGGCCTACACACACACACACACACACACACACACACAGTCTAAAAATTGATTATTAAGCATTTAATATACACCCAGTCTAAAGCATGAAGTTTCCAGAAGCACTCAAACTGCTCAAAGCTGGGCTAATGCTGAGGTTTCATCTTTGGGTAGAGACTCAATAATATCCATCTGCACAGTGTGACGTCACATTCGACCGGCGCGTGCGTGTGTGTGTGTGGCTTTTTTTCTGTGTTAGTGGGCGAGGCCGCAGGTTTCAAATCTCCCGGGTTTGCGCACGCAACTACTTGTGTTTCGTAGATACAACATCATGAAACACCTAATGACTCGTTATCAAGACGACTCATTTGAAGCACTATGAGTCGACTCTTTTATAGATGAATCAACAGTTTTAAACACTGTACACTTACAGATTTAAGCCATAGCTGGATATTTCACTTCACTTAGAGCTGTGTTACACACTACATGGAAGGGCATTTTCAAAAACCCATAATATGGACTCTTTAACAAAATAAATACACTATTTAAAGAGCCCATATTATACATGAAATAGGGTCATATCTTGGTTGTAAGGGTCTCCAACAACAGTTTAATATGTATGCGAGGTCAAAAAACACTTTCGTGGTCTTATAATCTGCATTTATGTTTACCTAATTATCCCAGCGACTCCTGTATGAATCGTCCAGTGATTCATTTGTTCCCAAACCCCTCCTTAGCGTGAAGCTAATCTGCGCTGATTGGACCAATGACAGCCTGTTGCGATTGGTCGACTGCTTTCAGTCAGAGTGAAATGGCCAATAGCTAATCAGCAATATAAAAGTAATCACAGTTCATACACGCTCGATAGTGTAGGCGTGGATTTTAGCTGCCAGTGGGTCAATGTAAATACAGTCGATGGACTTGAAAATACAGACGACTAACTATTTTATTGAGCAAAAACTCAAAAACAGTTGAGGAGATCTCCTAGCTTCTCACTCTGCTCTTTTCACAGACACACACACGCATATTGCACACACACACACACGCACTTAACCCTGCTCCGGACGACAACGCGCGCGCACACACACACAAACACACACACCTCGGACGACAGCGCGCACACACAGACACACACACTACTCCTCCTCCACGGAGCTCCATTAACAAAGCAGCACGCGTCGCGTTTTTAACGTGACTTTGCACGCGATAAGAGAATATAGCCAGTTAACCTGATACAGTACACGCGGTTACAAGTAACAAATCACAACTAAATACATTTGCAAGCTAGAGTCAACGAGGCAACTTTAATCGCACGTACTTACACTTGAGAAATGGAGGAAGAAAAATCCTGACGTCCATCAATAAGTTACTCTTTACTAATCCTTCCTTTAACAAACGCTGATGAAGTATTCTTTGTAGCATGTAGTTTCCAGAAGTTTCCAGTAGTTTCCAACTGCTTGGCTATAATGATGAGGTTTCATCTTTGGGTAGAGACTCAATATATCCATCTGCAGTGTGACTTCAATCCACCGGCATGTTTGTGTGTGTGTGTGTGTGTGTGTGTGTGTGTGTCTCTGGGTTTCTGCGTCAGAGGGCGGGGCCTCAGGTTGCGCGTGCACGTGAATAACTTGGTTTCGTTCGTACGTCATGGCGAAACACCTAATGAATCGGTATCAAGGCGACTCGTTTGAAGCACTATGAGTCAACTCTTTTATAGATGAATCAACCGTTTTAAACACTGTATTCTTACAGATTTAAGCCTTAGCTGGATACTTCACTTCACTTAGAGCTGTGTTACACACTACATGGAGGGGAATTTTCAAAAACCCATAATATGGGCTCTTTAAATAAAATGCGCAATAAAATAGAAACCAACAACAAGTGAAATAGAAGAAACTGTAGAACTATTATGGTTATAAACTATATAAATACACACACATGTGAGGGTCCATCTATTAGTCCCATGACAGAGCTAACAGCATGGGTGAAGGTTAACTGTGTGTAAACCTTTTAGCACATGTGAAAAGAAATATTTTTATTAGTTATGATTTATTTTAATTTGTTTCTAGCTCTGAATTTTAATCTGACTCCAATTTATAATCATTTTAGATTTAGATTCATCTAATTCCAGCTGATTACCTTATAGGTCGTGATTAGGTCTAATTTAGATTTATTAACCTAATAAATCCTTATATTCAATTAATGTTTCATCGTTTACTCAAAGTTGCTTAAAGTCAGTATGCTGGCCAGTTTCATCTGCTCACGGACATATCTTCTCCAGTTCCGATTCTTAGCAGATAAGCTCATTTCCTTTAAGTAATAATAGGCCGCCCTATGCTTGCACATACTTAAAGAAAGTTTGATTTAGCTCCTAGATGATATCATACCCCTAGATTATATCATCAGTGATTGTCAGAAATCAACAGGTCTCTAATGCTGTGCCCATGCTCCATCCATTGCGCCTGAATGGATGACTAATCCTGGTCGTAGACTGCGGAAACATCAGCCTAAACAGTCTACTAGATTTAAATGATTTCAGGAGATATTAGAGTTAAACAAGAATTGTACATTTATTTGTTAGGAAAAGATTTTCACATAATTAAACAAAATAAGCCACTCAAGATTGTACAACATCAATTACTCAAAGATACATTTAAGAGTTAAAGAGGAATACCTGACCATGTAGAAATACATTGCAGCATATAAGTCTTGATGCAGAGCTCAGAGACTCACAACCTGCAATGAGTTATCCCATTTACAGGATCCCACGGACACTTCTGCACCCTTTGCCTAAATACTCAAATCATCATAAATTCAAGACAATAAAAGCTTCACTAAGACTCTTGCCTGGTCATGAGTTGATGCGAAGACCATTTTGCCTGGAGTGGAGCATCTGGCAAAGATCTTAAACCCAAAGTCAAAACCCAAATTAACTGATATAAAGGAGATTGTAAAATACTACAGTGAAATTAAGATCACTTTACCAATCACACAGAGACATTTAAAATCACACCAAACATGAATATAAAGCCACAAGATACACCATATTAAAAATTTAAACATTCGGTGTGAAATGTGAGTGAGCTGCTCTGGTGGAGAAGGTAAAGTCCAGGGCAAAGAGGGCGACTCGGGATGCACGATCGAGACAAACTGAACAACTGGTTTTCTAGCTGATCTTCTTCTCACATTAGAAAGTTTATTGTTTTAGTGACTGACCATTCTCATGCTCTTGTCTCGTGTGGAGTTCCATAACAGTTTGCAGATTTTAATATTATAGAGAGATATAGCCATCCTTACATTATTATGTGCATATCTGATCTTAAACTGTAGTTCCACTGTACACTGCAACGAGAACCTCAGTCAATAATATTTATGTAAAACTGAATTTTGTTGCATCATATGATTATATTTTAAACTTCTCATAAAATCATCAAACAATGTGTACCTAAAAAGCATTTTGTAAAAAATAAAAAAGGTCTGTCCTATTGTCACTAAGTTATTGTTACTTTTTTTCTACTGGATATGTGGTTTATATCTAGTATATAAATATTGATTTGTCTATTTGCTGGCTTGCTATCAGAAAACAAACACTAAGCTAGGCGATAAATGAATTAAATTCTACAATTACAAGTGATTTGTAATTTGTTCATTTATACCCCATTTTTGATTAATAATGTTTTTCTATGCAGACTTTATGTGTTGGTCTAATATGTGTATAAAGAAAGATTTCATTTGCATTTACTCATTTAGCATCTTTTATCCTGCAACCAACAACTAATGACAAAAGAAGAAACAGACTCAGCCTACCAAAAGTTCAGAGCTTGTGTTTTTAAATGCTAACAAACCTTAAGCCAATTCCAACAAGTAAAGCCACACAGTATTGTTTTAAAGCTTATTTAATTTAATTTTTTTTTTAAATGCACTGTTCTATTCTAAAGTCAAGTTGTTAAGCTCATTAGGCCCTGTGGCTTTTGTATTTTTATTTGTATAATTTTTCACTTAAATTGCTATTTCATAAAGACATCTATTGGAAAGAGTTGCCATATTTGATATAAAGCTTTTATGGCACAAATGTGTTATTTAATTTAAAGCTTACTTGTTTTTATTTATTATAAAGCCTAGCTTGATGTGCTTGATTATTTTCTTTTGATTATTTTATTGTTGTGAAAAACTATTCACAAAGACAATTTGATTTATTAAATAATTCATCTCTTATGCATTCTTTCATGTTATGTGACAAAAGAATGAATGACTCGGATAAACTAAAAGATTAATTAATTCGCTCATGCGCACATTGTGTAGTGCGAGACAAGATCAGTTCATTTTTCGAGTCCTCTATCGGGTCTGAGGTGTTCGTTCACCACGTGAAAGACTAAAGCCTAGCCAATTATATGCCTTTAGAGCCAGAAATATAATTGATCCATTCACCTCTCAAGGCCTCGTTCTGAGTCGTTCATCACGTGAAAGAAAGAAGCCAATCGTATGCATTTAGAGCCAGAAAAAGAATTGATCCGTTCACCTCTCGAGTCCTCGGGTTTGAGTCATTCGTTCAAGTGATGACCGAACGTCTCAAGAACCAGAAGACTCGAAAGGTGAACTAATTATCATGGCTCCTATCGGCTCAGACTGGGTACATTGGTTAAGATTATATGTGAATGTCAGTGTAATGTGAACGCACCACTGACATTTGAAGACATGAAGAGGTGAGCAGGTAAACATTGAATTATTATTTTTTCATTCTTATAGTATTCTATTTATGACTTATTTGTTGTGTAATCAACCTTCTGGGCTAGTTGTAGATGTGTTTGAAAGCATTTTGTAACATTTTAATACAATTTTGGCAAATTGAACCGAATAAACAAAATGACTCGAAAAAACATTTGTACATCTCGATGAACGAGACTCAAAGATCCTAGTCAGTAAAATGATCCGAACTTCCCATCACTATTCATTATGCGAAATTCTGTTGTACGCCGCTGCAAAAAGGGGCGGGATTAAACAAGATGATTAGACATGAATGGTTTCTCTCCAGTGTGGGTCCTCATGTGTCGATGAAGGTTTGATGAAAAGTTAAAACTCTTCCCACACTGAGTGCATGTGAATGGTTTCTCTCCAGTGTGGATTCTCATGTGTGTATTAAGGTTTGATGAGCAGTTAAAACTCTTCTCACACTGAGTGCATGTGAATGGTTTCTCTCCAGTGTGAATCCTCATATGTTGATGAAGGTCTGATGAGCGGTTAAAACTTTTCCCACATTGAGTGCATTTGAATGGTTTCTTTCTAGTGTGGATCCTCATGTGTATATTAAGGTTTGATGATTGGCTGAAACTCTTCCCACACTGAGTGCATGTGAATGGTTTCTCTCCACTGTGGATTCTCATATGAATCTTAAGATTGCCTTTTCTTCCAAAACTCTTTCCACACTGAGTGCAGGTAAAACAATTATTGTCTCTCCCTTTCAAAATATCATCAGTCTGTAAATTAGTTTTTTCCTCAATTTTGACATGATGTTCCTCCTCTTTACTCCCCTCATACTCTTCAATTAGGTCTGAAAAAAAACACTAGTTTTTATCAAGTCTTAAAAACTCTCATCAAAAGCTGAAAAGTGAAAAGACACTGGAAACATTGGCTACACACACTGGAATTTTGATGCACAGTAAATGTAAAATAAATCAAATCATATTGTGTTCGGTCCATTAACGTGTACACATTTAAGCAGATTCAATTCAATTAATCTTTATTTTTCTAGTGCTTTTACAATGTAAATTGTTTCAAAGCCGCTTAACATAGAAGTTATAGTTTATGGACTATGCACAAACTCTGCTGACATGGTTCCGGTAGAATATCAGTCAGGTTCTTTACGTCCGCATAGCGCATTATACAGCAAAATTTAATTTTGCGGCGAAACCTAAACGCATCAGAGGATGGCAAAGAAGGGAGATTTATTCTTAAATTGATGAGGATCTAGTGCCAGTGGATGTCCAGCATCTGGAACATCATTATTGTTCAGTTCCAGAACCCAAAATAGTTTTTTAATACACCAGATCAGTCTGACAATCTCCGTGAAGAGGTGGAATGACTAAAAGGAGACTGCTTCGATGCTGCTTTTATTGCTGTTATAAGGTTCTAAAGGTACAGTTAAAAAATTATGTACTAGAATTTACATCATTTAGAATGTAATAGGCAAATAACAATCTGAAACAAATGTGTCAAGCGCAAGTATTTATATGAAAAACCTAATCAGAGTACCCGAGGTACAGATGGGTGTTACGGCCCTGGATTACTATATGAGGGGTGCCAAACACACCGTGTGTAGTACTGCTCATCAGCACCAATCACCTATTGTGCAGTTCTGTACACTGGAGACCTCTTTTGGTTACTGAAACAGCTTTAGCTATCAGTAATGAAGACATTTCTACATTAGAAATATTGCCACCACACAGTGTTGGGCAGTAGCGTCGCTACAAGTAGTGACGCTACTAGCTTATCTACATTTCTCAGTAGTGTGGTGGTAGTGTCACTAGTTTTTAAATTAAATAGCTTTTGTGTAGCGAAGCTATTATTTTAGTCAAGTAGCGTTCACACAAGCTACATTTACCGATTGCAGAACAATAAGTGACAGTACTGACATTCACGGAGCTGTGAGGCCGGTGTCTAGCCGATGAAACTAAATCCATAATGAGGCGAGAAAGACAATTTCTTTTTTTTCCTGTTTTACGGTGGTCAGGATTCTGTTTATCCAGAGTTAGAATGACCCAGAGTTAGATTGACCCAGGGTTAACAATTTTTTGCATATCATCAGCATGCTGTAATCCATTTCTTAATCAGCAAAAGTCATTTTTAGACTGGTTTGTTGGCCAGTTGAAGTCAGTGCACTGCTAAATGTTATTGTTCTACTATAATTAGTTTTTTTTCCCTCATGTCGTCCCACAGCAACATCATATAGTTTAGAATACTGTACAATGTTTTATAATAAATAATTATTTTAGTGTCCATTTCATTCAGCAGATTTCAAATTAGTGCATAGTGCATTAGTGAATAATTAAACCATTATGATAAATGGAGTTAAAATGCCCTTTTTGAATAAAAAGTGGAAAGTTTTATTGAGATGGATTGTTGGTGATTGTTGGTGATTGTATGGGTTTTGGCCAGATTGGGTAGCAAAACATGAACAAAGGAAAATGAAGACTTGTTTAAAAAGATTTAGGACCTACAACACAATATTTCAGTAAATTTAGGACTTTTTAAAGCCTGAAATTTAGATTTTGGAATTTATATATATGGATGGATGGATGGATGGATGGATAGATGTGTGTGTGTATTTTATTATGAAATTATTTTATTTTGGTCGTCCAACTGTGTTTCTAGAAAGACTTAAGTTTTTAAAAAAACTTGAATCTTCTCTGGGCAAATTAGTTGCAACACTCATCCTTTATAAATTCTCCTTCAGTGAAGGGTTTCCTGTGCTGTGCGATTAGCTGAACTACCTCATAACTCGCCAAACTGCAAAAAATGCTTTTCTTACTTAGATTTTTTGTTGTCTTGTTTTGAGTCCAAATATCTAAAAATTCTCAAAAAAATTGTCTTGTTTTGAGAAATAAAATGCTAATATTTTCCTTAATATGCAATTTTTTCCTTAAAACAAGCAAATTAATCTGGCAATGGGGTAAGCAAAATAATCTTATGTCAAAAGAAAAAAACAGGATTATTTTGCTTACCCCATTGGCAGATTATTTTAGCTTGTTTTAAGGAAAAACTCACTTAATATTGGCATATTATTTCTCAAAACAAATTAGAAAATTCTCCTTTATTTAAGATTTTTTAGATATTTGGAATTGAAACAAGACAAAAAATATAAATAAAAAATAAATTTTGCAGTGCAATGTCGAATTTTCTTGAACTTTAATAACACAAAAAAACTGCTGTTGTTGAGCTGATAAGGCGCTGCTAATTGTTTTACTTTCTGATCTCATTCGGCACTAGTGTAAGAGCTAAAGGCCTGATGTTTTGTTTCATAATGTCTTTTAATATTATATTCCTTCATTACTGCAACTGATTCCTGGCAAATTAAACAGATACATTTCCCACTGACCTCTGTGAAGAAAAATTCTTTGCCCCAACGTGACTGAAACTTCTTGCACTGACTGTTGATTTTCCTTTTTCTTGGTGCGCCATGGCTCGCCAAAATGTGATTATCAATTATGTTTCCTTCAGTTTGGTTGGTTAGTTTTACTTCATAACAAGAAGTAATGACTAATTTAAGGCATGTAATAGCGATACCCGATGGTTATTTATTGAATTACGTTTATTTTTGTATAGCGGCCAGATTCTATTAATATTGGCCCACGGGCCGTAGTTTGGACACCCCTGTTCTATGGGAATACTATAAGTCAAATATCCTCAGCTCAGTTAAACTTTTTTATTTGTTTATTGTTTTTATTTATTTTATATAGTGCCAGTGCTTAAGGACACTTTACAAACAGTAGGAGAACAAGAAAAGCAATAACCTTAAGAAGGTAAAGAAAATGGGAGACTAATAATACATAAAATAATGACAAAAGACCTGAGAAGAAGTAACAAAAGAAACTCATTCCTGTCTTTCAATGAGTGCTTATGTGAATTAAGGAGAATTAGGCAGCACACTCAGGGCTGCAAGATGGATTAATTTAGTATTCTTATTATTAAAATATATCTGATAGAGGATCAAATGACTGAGTTGGTCTTTGAGAATGAAAATCAACCTGTTTGTTCCTGCAAATCTTCCTGCTTGACTGTGAATGTTTCTTCAATCTTCACATCTTCACTCTCCTCTTTAATAAACGCCATCTTTATAACAGTGTGGAGATCAGTCTCTTCAGCAGGAGTTTTTCTCTGTGTTTGGACACTTTATCCTGTTTAAAATGAACAAAACAATAAAAATGTCCTGTTTAAAATAAATAAAACATTGAACAGAAACAAAATAATTCATCTTCAACACTTGCTTCAACAGTTTCTTTATATGAGAGTAATTAACAAAAAGAAATCAGGCAAATTAAAAGGTCATTAAAATATGTATTACACACATTTCTGTTAACTTATTCAAACAATAGACCTTCATTACTGTGAGTAAAATAGTACTACGTTGTATAAAGGGTTAATTAATATTGACAACAGCAGGTTCAAAATTTAGCATTGGATGAAAATCCTGAAACTTTAATCAATCAGTTTGTATTTCTGTAAAAGTTTTAAACACAAACCTCTGTCCAGTTGAATTCCAGCGCAGGAGCGGCACAGCCTTATGACGTCACACACTACGCCAAAATAAAAGTCTTTTTTGTTTAGCTTTTTTGCCACTTACTGTTGCAGTCATGACTTATTGATACATTTCTCCCTCGTTTTCCACTTTCCACTATATCTGCTCTCTCTCTATCACACACACACACACACACACACAGCGAGAGAGGCACAGATAAACAGTATTTGAAGTTAACCAAACCTTTAATCTAAACTTTTTAAGACAATTTTGAAAAAAAAATAAAATTTAATCCACTTTATGATGACTTGCAGGTCTAAAACACATTACTATTAATATCCAAATCTCATCCTTGAAATTATGACATCTACTTTCCTATTTCTACAACTTCATAGGCTATATACTGTAAGAAATGAATGTTGGTCAAGCTCCTGCACTATTTACAAATAATCTACAAGCAGAAAAACAGTAGTAAAAGTATATCTTCATTGCAGTGTGATTATTAAATGTGTATTTTCAGAAAGGTCATGTGTCCCTTTACCAACCCAACTTAATAGATTATAGAAAAAATCTATTTGTAATAATAAAATAATAGACAATTGATTTCCCAGTAAAATATACAATCGTTGCACATTATTTTCAAAATAAAACCCAAGATCTAAAATATTTTTATCAAACTTTCCAACAATATTAACTGGCCCTTATTGATTAATTAGGAAATCACACAAAATGTTTTGCTGCGGTTATAAACAATTTGTTCATTTTCATAAAATTTGAACATGACTGTAAAACAAGATGACAGGGTGGACATTGGCATGACGGTGGACAAAGGCTTTATTAAGTGAACTAAATATGGAGGAACATTTAAAGAACAACAGGTACAACAACAAATATTAAAGGGTTTATGTAAAAAGGATTGTAAACGTTTTCAAGAATTCTACTTCTGTTTTTACTGCAAACAACTGAGCCACTATGCTGCCTCTTCTGTTATCAATCAGCTTTTATCAATATGCAAATTAATGGGAAAATAAACAATTATTGTCCTTAAAATGAAACTAAACTTGCTAATGAATGTTAATCTTTGTATTGTACACTGCATTGGAGGAGTGAAGGGAATGTTGGAAGCAACTCAAGTTAAACACCTTAATAATCCTGTTTTATTTTTCAGAATAAGGTAAATAATTAGATTACAGATGTTCACATAAATTTACAAATACTTAGGGCTGTATTATTTCAAACAGTCAGTGAGCTCCATTATATGGACTTTAAAAGATTATTCTTTATAAATACTGAGACAGATATTGCCAAAAGGTTTGTCTTGTCCACTCATGTATCACATCTACTTGTGCAATATGTGTGTGTGTGTATAAGTGTTATAACATAAAAACATTCCCTAATTAACAATAAAATATTAAATAAATAAATAAAGTGTCAATAATAATTCATATGTCCACCCTGTCAAGCAAGGATTTGTGACAGGGTGGACAATGACAGAGAAGACATTTTAGGTTAAAGAGAGCATTTATTCAACACAGTTTGTTCCTGCCGCTGGTAAAGTGTTTCCTAGTGATGGTGAAATGAAGCTTTCTGAACCAGTGAAGCGCTCAACTCAATTATATCGGAAAGAGGCCCGTTACTCAAAGCTTTCTAAATCAGAGCTCAATGAGGACCTCTTCTGGTGAAAGTGTGGAAAAGCACTAGCTGCAATAATGTCAAATGTTCACAACTGACCAACTCAATCATTCATGTAGTAATACAACAACAGTAATATAAACAAATTACTCAATTACTGTAGGTTTTACACATAAGGTATGTTACATTACACCACTGATGACCATAGTAAAATCCAGGATTTTCAAAACTATTTATCATATTTTAACTAGTCCTTCACCCACCCACTTGTTCCAAGCATGGATCGAACTAGTAATTCCTGCATGGGAGGCAAATGCTCTAGGAGGAGGCTATGTGAGCGATGCTTTTGGGCTGCACTCGCCAGCTGGCCTCCGTTAAACACTATACTACGACATGCAGGGGTTTTCTTTAAAGATAGTTGTAAAAAAATACACTAATACACTTTAGTATGGTTCAAAACCTTTTTACTATAAATTACTATTGTATTTTAATTTAATTACTGGTGTGTGGGACAGGTGCAGTGCTGTGAAACAGTAGAAATGTATGTAATCGACGCCTAATCTCTCGCTATACACTTAACTAACCCATGAGGGTGTTTAGCAGTCACGTGGGTAAAGGCGAAAATGAAGCTTCGGACGTCACTGATTATGTGATGATGGCAGAACGAATCAAGCTCCGGTACACTGCTTCACAGCGAGATGTATCGTTTTTTAAAAACATGCTTTGAAGCCTCGGCGCACAGTCACATCACTAGTGTTTCCTTATTTAAGCTCTTTGTACACAGTTTATAAGCTATATTTTAATCTCTGAATCTGAATTTTTTAAAATAATAATTACTATTTCACTCTGACAGGGTGGACATGTTAAGCTTGACAACATTCAGTTTCAAACACAACATGAGGAAAAATAGCAAACATAAGTGTAGATAGTTACTGTGTGCACAGCAGATGTTTTCACCTCCTCTAAAGAAAAGCAAAATGGGCACGAGGATGCCAATGAGTACATCAGAGTGGTCTTTAAGGGGCATTTACCACATCATGACAGGGTGGACAGCAATTTCAAGGACACGTGCAAAATGATTAATATAATATTAATAAAATAAAATAAAAGTTATTAAATTGATTTTGTTAAACAACCTGTTAAAGATAATGAGAATATTTCCAAATCTTTTTAATTTAATCTAATTTACCAACATTTTAGACTCACTGAAGTTGTCTGAGCAGTGTGTGGACATGGCAAAATCACATCCATTCAATGAAAGAATGACGCAAAAATTTACAAAAACATATTTCAAAACACTGATAAGTCTACCTGCATGTGCGTAAAGGTTTAACAATTATATCAAAACATCAGAGTTTCTTTATTGCACATTATGTCCATATAATATTGTTAAATCATGGGACATCAAAGGCACTTTTAAGTGATAATGACCAAGCTAGTGAAACTAAAACATGAAGTAGTAATGGGTACTTTTATACTTAAAGGGCACATATTTTACCCATTTTCAGCATTTAATATAATTCTGTGTCTCTAGAATGTGTCTGTAAAGTTTCAGCTCAAAACACCCATCAGTTTATTTGTTATACCTGTTAGATTTCCTGCTATACACACTTAGTCTTAGTGGATTAAACAAGTCTTTTAAAATTGTCTTTAAAATGTTTAGAGTAAAGGTTTTGATCAACTCCAAATACTGAATATGTATATATATATATATATATATATATATATATATATATATATATATATATATATATATATATATATATATATATATATATATATGTGTGTGTGTGTGAGAGTGTGAGAGAGAGAGAGAGAGAGAGAGAGAAAGTGGAAAATGAGCGAGAAATGTATCAAGAAGTCATGACTGCAACAGCAAGTAGCAAAAAAAGCGAAACAAAAGAAAAGACTTTTATTTTGGCTAGTTGTGACGTCATAAGTCTGCGCCGCTCTTGCGCTGGATTCAGCTGGAGAAAGGTTTGTTTTAAAGCGTTTACACTTATATAAAGCGATTGATTAAAGTTTTAGGCTTTTTTCATCTGATGTTAAATTATGCTGTTAATGCATAATGCTGCTGTTGACAACATTATTTGAACCCTTTATACTATGTAGTATTATTTTACTCACAGTATTGAGGGCTATTGTTTGAATAAACTAAAGAAACAGAAACAGTGTGTAATAGGTGTTTTAATGAAGGTTTAATTGATTAAATAGCATGATGCCATTCCATTCTAAATATGCATCCCTATGTATGAGAAACGGAGTACTAGTTTTAATCAGCTCATTCTTTATAGCTCTGACTATAGAGGTAAAGTTGGTTTTATATTCACACATTCGTTCATTTATAAGTCTCTATTGTTCACCATGTTACTTTGAATATTCGATTTGAATTAGCATGCAAGTATGACTACTAAACAAATTCTTTATTGGTTTGTGAACATTGTTGTACTTTGATAGTCATTGGCTGCTAATATGATTTCACTGTTTAGAGTTTGCAAATAATACTTTTATGAAGTTATATTATTAAGAGAAAAGTCTGATTGTGCGAATATAAAAACCAACTTTACCTCTATGCTTGGACATACCTAATTTCGTTTTTGTTACTGTTGAAGCAAGTGTTGAAGAGAAGTTATTTTATTTCTGTTAATTTTTTTTACTTATTTAAACAGGACATTTTTATTGTTTTGTTCATTTTAAACAGGATAAAGTGTCCAAACACAGAGAAAAAAATCCTGCTGAAGCGACTGATCTCCACACTGTTATGAAGATGGCGTTTATTAAAGAGGAGAGTGAAGATGTGAAGATTGAAGAAACATTCACAGTCAAACAGGAAGATCTGCAGGAACAAACAGGTTGGTTTCATTCTCAAACACCAACTCAGTCATATAGAGGTAAAGTTGGTTTTATATTCGCACATTCATTCATTTAGAAGTCTCTATATTGTTTACCATGTTAATCAAGCTCTTATGGACCGTTTCCACTAAGTGGTTCGGTTTGGTACGTTTTTATGGCCGTTTCCACTGTTAAAAGGCGTACCGAACCAAACCGTACCGTACCACTTTTTTGGCACCCTTTTGAAAGGGTCCCAAACACTAAGGGCGTACTCACACTAGGTAAAGTTGCCTCGAACCGGGCCAAAGCACGCTTGTCCCCCATCCTGTCTGCCCCGACGGCCCGCACTCACACCACAAACGGGCCTCGGCACGCTTACGTCATCACTGCTGCGCTGTTCAGTGTGAAGCGCTCTCTCAGCAGCACAGTGGAGATTTCTCTAGTTATATCGTTTCAGTCGTTTGATATGCAGTGACATGCAGTCAAATATTTCACCAAACAGTCCTTAGGGATGCGGTGACACGCAGTCAGATATTTCGCCGAACAGATCCGCCACTTTTGGCGCTCATAAACAATCATAAAGCTCTCGTGCTGCAGGAATGAGGAGGTCTGCTGAAGCCGCGCAGCTGTCGTGCTGTGAGGAGTTCTCGTCTTTAATAAACTACGGCAGTTTGCGTTCACTGAAAAGTAAGAATGATTAATAAATCCATATGAAACACTCCCTTAAAAGTCATGTCTTGCTTTCAGTTTTGGGCTTTGGCGCGTTTTGTACTCACACACAAGCGTACCGCGCCAAAGCCCAAGTGAACCGCGCTCAGGCCCACCTCTTCCAACTGGGCCAGGGCCGGCCAAGTGAACCGTGCTTGAGCCTGATTCAGCGCACTCACACTTCTCAAACGATCCGGGAAAGGGGCCTGGGCACGGTACGGATGGCATAGTGTGAGTAGGCCCTAAAAGGCGGAGCTAGACGCGCAGCTAAACGCTATTGGTTTACAGAGATACGTCATTCGTAGACACAACAAGCCAGAATCTAAATAACGGACCCGCCATGTTTAAAATACACAGCGAGAGATTACAGCGGAATTATAAATACAAATGCAGCCATGGTCGATCCGGGCTCAAACAAACCCTGTCGTCATCTTGATAAACAGCCACAAAGCCATAGAGAAGAGCGGATTTACCCTGTGCCGCATAGTTTTTTACGAGCCGGTCTGAAGCTTGAGTGGTTTCGCATTCTTCCTTGTGCTCGCCGCGCGTCTCTATCTGAAATAACAAACTTCTTGAGCTGATAATAATATATGCGCTTGATTATTGACAAGCTTTGGAAACCCGGTCCTGTGAGAAGCTGACAAACGCGGGACACATTCTGTGACACAATCAGAAAGAAAAAGACAAACGCGGGAGTGGGGCGCGGAAAAAATCCCTTGTCTTAATCTTTATTATCACCTTTTAGACTAATATGAACTGGGAATGATGGAATGACTCTCTAACAGAGGCTACATTTGCTGCTGAATATTACAGACACAGATGAGAGGTTTTCACTGACTGGAGGCTATACTCAGGGCCGGCGCTTCCATAGAGGCGACCTAGACGGCCGCCTAGGGCGGCAGTATAGAGAGGGTGGCATCCGCGACACCTCCCTTACCACCCGCGTCCTCCGTTATGTCTGCGACACCTCCCTCACCACCCGCGTCCTCAGATATATTCGCCCATAGACGACAGAATAGAGAGGGCGGTCTCAGCGACACCTCCATCAGCACCCGCGTGTCCTCAGTTATATCCGTGCATAGGGCGGCAGAACTGAGGTCTGCTACACCCGCACGTCCTCAGTTACAACCGCGCATAGGGCGGCAGAATAGAGAGCGCAGTGTCCGCGACACCTCCCTCCCTCCCTCCTTCAGCACCCGCGCGTCCTCAGTTATATCCGCGCATAGTGTGCTGATTAAGAGGTCTGCGACACCTCACTTCATTTTCATAACCGGTCACTTTCATTTTCACATTAGGGTTGAGGGCGGCAGTTCAGCTTGCTCCGGCCCTGGCTATACTTTGTGTTGTTTTGAACTTAATTAAGGACGAAATGTCTGCTTTGTGTAGTTCTTCTGTAGTTGGTAACATATCAGAGACTATAAGGGTCTGTATGTGTTCATATATCTTCATTTATTTATTTACTTTATATAATTACAGACGTTACATTAGGCTATTTCGCACCGTCATTGATCTGCAGTTAAAATCAACTAATGTTCATAGAAAAGTTAGTAATAAACATTTATACACAAGTATTTATGTGTGTAAAGCATCTGTTTTGTGAGAAGTGCTTTTCATATGATATGTGAACGACCTGTGCAGCTTTACTGTAGACATTTTCTCGAGCGAAAATGACGTCGACTGAAACTTTGTCATACACCACGCCCACTAAAAGGGTACCCTTGGTAGTGGAAACGCAAGCCTGGTAAAGGTGACCCGTACCGACCCGAACTGTACCATACTGTACCAGTCAGTGGAAACAAGCCATTTGGTCCAGGGTCAAAACCAAATTTTTAAGCACTGTAAATGAATAGATATACTCAATTCTTTCAAATGCCTTATGGTCATCTAAAGAAATTAAGTCCTTTGGACTGGTATTATTTTTAGGTAAATAAATAATATTAAATAAGCAACAAAGGGTGTAAGATAACTGTCTCCCAACAATAAAACCAGTTTGATCTGGGTGAATTATCTTTCTCATGACTGACTCCACTCTGATTGCCAGCACTTTTGGCAGGATTTTATACAGCAGAGTGAGCTGATCGGATGATAAGGTTCACATTTAAGTGGATCCTTACTCTTTTGAAGAAGTACTGTTATAACAGCCGATGTCATGAAGGGGGGAGTGATTCCGATACAAGAGCTTTAGCAAATACCTTGCACAACAGGGGTGTTAACTTGGCACAAAACTTCTTATAAAACTCAGCCGGGACGCCATCAGGGCCTGGTGCTTTTCTGATTTTTATTTTTTTTTTTTGTATTTTTAATTTTAGAAGGTGTTAAAATCCCTTCTTTTGTCAACTGATCTAAATCACAGAGGGATGGTAATTCTTAATAATTAAAAAAGCTCTCAATACGTTCAATTAAGTTTACCTTAGAGCTGTAAAGAGTTTTATAGAAGTTTTTAAATTGATCACTAATACCCTGTTGTTCAGTAATAATACTGCCATCATCCTTACTAACTGCTGCTATAACACCAGCTGCTGAGGATTGTTTCAGTTGGTAACACAATAACCTGCCAGCTCGTTCACCATGTTCATAATGAATCTGGCGTGATCTTATGTGGAGATCCTCAAGGAGTCATTCCACTTGCAGAATAAGTATTTTTTTAAAGGGGTGGTCCAGAATGTTATTTTTAAGGCTTGGTTGTGTTAATAAGATGCAAAGCAATGTGTGCTCATGTTTAACTTGAAGGAAATCGTGTTATTTTTTCATAAATCTCACTTTGATTATACACAGCTACTCAGCTAACATGAAAACGACTGTCATATTTCCTAGTTTCTCTAAAAGGCCCACCCTCAAGTGACTCTGATTGGTCATCATCATAATATGCTGTGATTCGCCGATCGGCTCCACGTCACGCCCTGACAAGCACGCGCGTTTTGTGTAAACAGTCAGTCAGTCAACACGTGTCTGTAACGAGTGAAAATGGGATGCGGCTCCTTTAACTGTTTCTGTGCCTTTTAGTGTGTTTATGCGTGTATACGATGAAGTATCTGTAACACGAGAAGCGCATGTGCGCGGGAGAGATTTTTATTGTTCTTTTTCTCTCATGCTCGGATTAAGTTATTTTCTATGGTGACAGAATAAAGCACAAGATGTGAGATGAGACCTTTGTGAGCCTGGATTGATTTGTTTTTG